>NC_079219.1:9309266-9481766 GCF_029633865.1 Lampris incognitus | reverse complement strand
ACGCTTGGATTCGTGCCTGTGCAGCGTGTTTTCAAGTAATAACCTGGAAGACAGACAATACCTGAATGATGTGCTGCAGATTTATGAAACACGGTCACGTCATTTCACAGTAGTTTTTCTTGGTAACATGTATTAATATTGCTGTTATAATGACATTTAGGCCATCTACGGCTATTCTAATGACACAGTTAAAGGAAAACTTAATTCTCCTACGCGGGGGGGGGGGGGAGCTTTAGTACCTGGTTTGCACTTATCACAGCATTGTTTGGGATTTTCGAACGGTTCGCCATATTCCCGCTTGGTGTTACACGCGGAGGATGTGACAGGAGAGAGACAGGAGAAATGATATAGAGAAATTACACCGATATGATACAGAAGCTGCATCTGGGGAGAGAGGAGAGAAGAAGAGGATCATTCACTGGCTCATTTACATCACACAGTTAAGAGACAGACTGGCTCAGGATACTTGGAGTAGAAATACTATTGGCCGAACTGTTAAGTTTGACAAGCCTTGATACTCAGAATATATTATATTAGTTTTACAGTGTTAACTTTTTGCACGAAACGCAGTCGTCAGCTGCGCCAGACATTGACACTGAAGCTGGCGACGGACACACCGTTCTGAAGACCGACAAAGATCCTACAGCTCCAGAGATGCTCTGTCCTCGAAAGCCTCGTAGGATCTTTCGTGCAGAAAAATGTTTTTTTTTTCTTTCAGAAATCTTCAGAAATGCTCGGTATAGCCAAACTCGGTATTGATCAGCATATCCATTAGTCAAGAGACAATCACAAGTGGCAACAGAGATGTAACATGCCGCTGACAATAATGGATTTACCACTTGACCTCTCTTCTTCAAGCTATTTCAGAGGAAATTAGCAGCATATTGTTTTAGAAATCCACCAAGTTATGCCTTTGGACGTGCTCATAGGATCGGTAGCTGACTTGCAAGTGTAGTACAAGAAATAGTGTAGTTACTTACCGTGGCTGAGTGAAGGTATGAAGATGAGAAAAGATGTCGTCTGAGACCCTCTGGGTGTATGACTGAACAGTGGACTAGAAGTGCGTCAAAGAATGGTTCACAAAATGTCATGATGACTCAAAACCTGCTCTCGTTCTCTGTCTCTCTCTCTCTGTCGCTCTCTCATTCACTCACTCACTCTCTCTCTGTCCTTCTATCTTCTTCTCACCCCCCCCCCTTCCAACGACCCCCCTAGATAGTATGTTTTTCTAAACCAAGAACATGCCCTCCTATTTTTCCATTGGTGCTTTCAAATCATTTCATCAAAAACCGTCATTATTTTGGTTCCAAAACAGTCTTCACGGTTTTTATCTCTGCCTTCATCTCCCAACTCACAGTCTCTCTCTGTGTCTCTCTCTCTCCCTTTATTAAGAGCTGCATTACAAAGGGACCTCAGTTGAAATAAGTAGACTATCGAATATCCTTAAATTCCCCACCAACCACTTATGCAAAAACTATTCAGGCATCATCAACAATAACTTAGTTTTGTATCGCGCCTTTCAAAGAACCCAAGGATGCTTTACACTAGAGAAAAAAAAAGATTAAAACAAAGATTTAAAAGACTACAAACTATAGGCTTTAGTAAAAAGGTAGGTTTTCAGTAGTCTTTTAAATTGTCCAAAGAAGCAGTGTTGCGGATCTCTGCTGGAGAGTTCAAGAGGGTGGGGGGGGCTGCCACACTAAAGGCTCTATCCCCAAAAGTCTGCAGACTGGTGTAGGGGGTGGAAAACAAGCCTGTGTTTGTGGACCGCAGATTCTGGGATGGAATATAGGGGTTGAGGAGGTCTGATAGGGACTGGGGGGTAAGGGTATGGAGGGATTTATAGGTGAGGAGGAGGCTTTTATAGGAAATATGGGATTTGACCGGAAGCCAGTGAAGGTGGACAAGGGTGGGAGTGATATGTTGCCAGGGCTTGGTGCAGGTGAGCACACTGGAAGCTGAATTCTGCACATATTGAAGCCTGTCTAGGGCTTTGCTAGGTACCCCAGACAGGACTCCATTACAATAATCCAGATGGGAGGTGATGAAGGCATGGATGAGTGTCTCTGCCACCGAGTCTGAGAGTAATGGCCAGAGTCTGGAGATGTTTTTGAGGTGAAAGAAAGCAGATTTGGTGACAGATTTGATGTGTGACTGGAATGAGAGGATAGAGTCCAGAATGACACCAAGGTTGTGGACTTCTGGGGATGGGTAGATGGAGCAGCCATTCACGTCGAGGAGAAGATCTTCAACCTTCCGGAGCAGTGCCTTGGAAGCCACAACCATGATCTCAGTCTTGTTGGTATTTAGCTTGAGTAGATTTGATGACATCCAGATTTTTATTTGGTGGAGGCAGTTGACAAAGGATTGTGAGGGGAGCTGAGATGATAGTGTAGTGCTGAGATAAAGCTGCATGTCATCAGCATAGCAATGGAAACTTAAACCATGGTGGTGGATGATCTGACCAAGGGGGAGCATGTAGATGGTAAAGAGGAGGGGTCCAAGCACGGAGCCTGGTAGCACACCTTGGTTGATTTGGGCTAGGGTGGAACTGGAGTCTGATGGCATCAAAATGTTTCCTGTTGGTGAGATATGACTGGAACCAGGAGAGAGCTACACCAGTGAGGCCTAGGTATTCAGATAAGGGGTTGAGGAAACAGGTGTTGAGGTGTGGGAAACAGTGTTGAAGGCTGCAGAGAGGTCCAGGAGGGTGAGAATACTGATGTGGCTGGAATCAGCAACAATGAGGAGGTCATTGGTGATTTTGATAAGAGCAGTCTTTGTGCTGTGGTGTGCACTGAGGCCAGATTTGAGGGGTTCATACAGCTCATGGTTGAACATGTGCTGATCGAGTTGGGCAGCCACGGCTCTTTCCAGGATTTTACTGAGAAATGGAAGGTTGGAGATTGGACGATAGTTAGTGAAGTCATCTGGATGGGGGTGACTGCAGCCATTTTGAAGCTGGAGAGCCCCGAAACACAGTAGGTAGCAGTGAATATGCTCATGCACCCACTATGGACAACTATTGGAGAAATAAGCTGTTAAGATTGTAATGCATGCATGCGTGTGTGTGTGTGTGCGTGTGTGTGTGTACTATGTTTTTCTATCCTAATGGGGACGTTTGTGGGGTTATTTTCTGGGAGCTCACAAGTAAAAGGGTCTATTTTAGGGTTAGGTTAAGGTTAGGGTTAGGTATGTAGTTTGCATTAGGGTTAAGGGCTAGGAAATGAATGTAGTCAATGAGGGGGCCCCACAAGTATAGATTTGCGAGTATGTGAGTGTGTGTGTGTGTGTGTGTGTGTGTGTGTGTGTGTGTGTGTGTGTGTGTGTGTGTGTGTGTGTGTGTGTGTGTACTATGTTTTTCTATCCTAATGGGGACGTTTGTGGGGTTATTTTCTGGGAGCTCACAAGTAAAAGGGTCTATTTTAGGGTTAGGTTAAGGTTAGGGTAAGGGTTAGGGTTAGGTATGTAGTTTGCATTAGGGTTAAGGGCTAGGAAATGAATGTAGTCAATGAGGGGGCCCCACAAGTATAGATTTGCGAGTATGTGTGTGTGTGTGTGTGTGTGTGTGTGTGTGTGTGTGTGTGTGCGTGTGCGTGTGTGTGTGTGTGCGTGTGTGTGTGTGTGTGCGTGTGCGTATGTGCTTGGCGAAACACTTTTAGTTTGCATATGTGCATTTGTCAGTATTTGGAAGGTTACTTTTGAAATGTAATAGGTTACATATTATTAGTGACCCTGTTAAAATGTAATAAGTAATGTAACTATTTCATTACTTCTTAAAAGTAATGTAACTCATTACATTTGATTACTTTTGTAACAAATGTTTTAAACGGCAATAAAGCTGAAAAGACCCAAACACATAAATTTAAACCAGGCAGCGTAAACCTCACAACAGTACTCAACACTGTCAAACATTTATTAAAACGTATTCAGTAAAACTTGAGTTAAGATTGGAATGTTTTGATTTTAAAGCACAACCACCAAAACACACAAGCTTTTCCCCAGAAAGGATGTATTCGGATGTAACCCCCCATTTGTAATCACCAACATTTTGATTATTACTGCAATTCAATCACATATTTTCTCGCGGCAACTGTAACAGATTACAATTACAGTTATTTTGTCATTTGAATATGTGACACCCTTACATGTAAGTAATCACTCCCCAACACTGGCGTTTGTTTATTGAATAATGACACGTATGCTTCAGCTAATGTGGAAGTATTCTGACTATGTAGTTGAAACTTCTTGCGTTAAAAATTGAATTTAGAGAGTGTCCCCGGGGTACTGTGGCAGCTTCAAAAATCGGGAGGGCGAGAGCAGAACCGAGCACAACTATGCAGGGGAAAAAAGCACAGGGCTGCATTTTGTGTACCTTCATAATTGCTGTTTTGCTCCGTTCTCCCTTGTTTTTGTGCTCTCGTATTAAAGATGGCGCATTCATTCCATGGGGTCAGCCCACGGCGTACGCTTACGTGACCACGAGCAACAACTCAGGCGACAAAGCGGCGCTCAGACTCCAGGGGAGAAGGGGGCGGGGTCAAATTCTGCTTATAGGGCCCTCAAAAAAGGTTTGGGCTGGTGCTGACACCAAACATGGCGTAACACGTGACCAGCAGGCGACCCTCTCTTAGATGAAAAGGCGCAGCTTGATGCTCCGGCTTCCTGTGTCTCTGAGTGAACCCATCGTTTGAATCAGATGACTGTAAGAGAAGGAAATGACTCAGCAGCGCTCTCAACCAAGTCAGAAGGAGAGAGGATACGGTTATCTGAAGTTTCAATGTTAGAATATTGACCGTAAGTATTAGTATATTGGCTCTGAACATCAAAGGTGTGCTTGCCAGGAACATGTTGACGGCTCTGTGATGAAGTAAACAAATCTTGTGCAAAACCCAGATCAAGCCCAGAAGGACTCATGTAACCCCCACACACTACAGGCCTGCACGTGTGTGTGTGTGTGTGTGTGTGTGTGTGTGTGTGTGTGGAGTGTATACAGCACAAACATTTCAGCAATCTCTATTATATACGTGCATGCGAACAGGCACAAGTACCGCGAGGGAGCATGACAACGACTTTATGATGAGAGGGCCGGTGAACGGAAGTATGTGGTCTTTCTGAGAAAACGTAACTGCGTCTTGCGCTGAGCTGGATCACATGAAGTTCATACGCTGAAAGTGTATCTGCAGCCAAATACCCCCACACAACCCTTCGCCCTTGAAACTTTTCGTATCAGGCGACTGTTTGGTCTTGGAGTCATGGTGATTCATGAATTGGGATTTATTTTACTGGAGGACTTACTCTAGTTGTTGTATGCCAGGTTGTTTTGGGGTTTTTTTTTCTTGAATATTGTTTCTTACATGTTTGGCCTCACTCACTGACTCAATCAATCAATCAATCACTACTCTTCCTTTGTCTGTGTAGCCAAGCTAAATATTTTGTTCTATTTGTTTATCCCCCCCCCCCCAGGACTGGCGGCCTGTCCAGGGTGGCCCCCCGCCCCCGCCTGCCGCCCAATGACTGCTGGGATAGGCTCCAGCATCCCCGCGACCCCTTAACTTAAGTCAAGTCACTTTACTTTCGAGTCTTTTTTTTTTCTTCTTACTTTATTGACACTTCAAATACATTCAAACAGAGCAAAATAGACACACGAGACACCACAAAAACAATAGATTGAAGATAAAAAACAATAAAGACACAAAAGAGAAAGTAAATTGTAAAAAAATAAATAACAGAAAAAATAAGTAAATAAAGGTGAGATCATATTTTATGTAAACAGATTCGGAGATTTGCAAACGTTGATAGTGTAACCAGGTTAAAATTAATGTGCTACTGATGAGAGTGACGGGCATGCAGCAGGCTGACCAGCATAGAACAGCATAGGACTGCCCCCGTTACAATAGTTTTTAAAGCCTTCGTGTTGTTTGCAGTAGAGATGGTCCTTATATGTTGTTCAGCTTCTTTTTTAAGTGCAAAGAGTCGAGGCTTGCTGTTGGAGAATTTACATTTATGTATATGAAACTTGGCTAAAAATAAAAGCATATTTATAAAAAAAAGAATGCATCGCCATCTTTGTGATTAAAATTAGGAAACCCAAAAGTAACGTTCTTATAGCGAAGGTGAAAATCAGAACAGACAAAATCAGCGATAGACTCGTGGAAGTGTCTCCGGAATGGATAAGTGAACTGACATGACCAGAATAAGTGGACACGTGTTTCAGGAGGCGTTGGGCAAGAAGAACATGCAACATCTGTCTCGTTTTTAAACTCTGATAAATATTGTTTTGCAGGGTAGAATTTGTGTAGCAATTTAAATGAAATCTCTCCGACTTTGTTTGTTAAAAAAAATCTTTGTGGTTAGGGTTCGACATCATTCACAACAGTTGTTCCAAAAGAATGTGGCTGAAACGTGGCTCTTATTCTGAAGCTCAGAACTTTACTTTCGGGTCCCGGAGGGTCCGCGAGGCCGGCGTGAGCGCGAACGCCTCAACCTGCTCCGCCGCCGCCGCGCCGCGAGCTGCTGGCTCGCGCGTTTCCTCGTGGGGGCGCTGTTAAGCCAAACCCCCTTCCGCCGCACGCGTCGCCCGCCACTCAGCGCAACGCAGACCTCGCGCAACCCCGCGGCGACGCGCCGAACCCGAGGAGGAGGCGGCGGCGGCGGCACAGACCCGCTTTTTGAACGACCGTCCGGACCCCGAACACGAACCGCACAGACGAGATAAGATCGAGGTAAGGTGACGGCGAAGCTGGTTTGTGCTTTTCTGTGGCGGCGCGGACTCATAGCGAGGCCGGGAGAGTGGGTGTTGTGTTGAAAACCGAAACTGGTGGGGTGGGTGGGGGGGGGACTTCTTTTTGATCCGATCTAGATTAGCCGCGTTTTTCGGCTCGCCGTTTCCTTTTAAATGTGACACTTTTCGTCAGCGTTCAGTTGGTTAACTTTACAGTACTACATTTTGAAGAAGAATGTATATACATATATATATATGTATATATATATCACCTTTACTTTACAAGGTGCCTCAATATCCGGGATCGTTATCAAAATACGTATCAGTTTCACGTAACGCTGTCGATCAGCGGGCATTCCCATTGATGGCGTTGCCGTTGGTAAAGCCACTTAATTAAATAGTCGGGACTCAGTAATGACTTTTTCTTTTTTTTTAGGGGTAAGGAGTCGCACGGCCTGCCTCCTCGGTTCCCCTCTGGCGGGGTAGGTTTTCGTAAATCACGTGACCGTGCCGCGACTTCTTAATTGCAGCGGGACTCAGGCTGACCCACCCCCCACCCACCCCCCTCTAAAATGACAGCTGAGCCCCTCTAAAGAAGCAAAGCTCTCTGGCCTGGAATTTAATTGCGGCATATGATGATGATGATGATGATGATGATGTTTTGAGTTTTCAGTACCTGTGTTGGAGAATACTTCTCATGAAGAAAACCCTCCCCCCCTCCCCTCCCCCCGAATGACTCGGCGTAACACACTCACTGGTTTGATTCACAGGTAGCCTCAGATGGAGTGAGCGAAAGCTAGAAGAGAATGGAGGGGATTAACCTCGGAGGAAAGTGGAAGAAGAAAGCCTACGTTAGCGTTTTGCTGCTGGTGAGTAGCAGTGCAGGATGACTACCGCTCTGCCCGGCTACATCTTTGCTAAGGTGCTGGAAGCGTCAGCGAGTCCAGACTGCTAAGATTTCTGGCCCACTTAGTTCTACGCCGTAGTCGCTCTGTTTAGGCTTTCGCTCCGTCAGACCTTCGTAGGAGCACACATGACGAGGAACGCACCGGCTTGTGCATCCTCGGAGGTTGGGTTACACTGAAAACTTCAGTATTGTGTAATGTTGTGTAAAGTTACACTGATATTGACAGTGGTCTCGCTTCCGGTAATACTGGTTTTAAGCGACGTTGACATCGAGAGAAGTAGATTACTGAATGATTTACACTGTACACGTGCACATCCTGTGTTGCAGTGCATGTCCGTCCACGCCTTTGGTTTACCATCACCAGCATCTTTAGTGAGGGTGGAGTGCCCCCATGGGGACTACAGCACGGCCAATGGAATATGCTGTAACATGTGTCCTGCAGGTACTGTTTAGCTACTTCACAATGTCAGTAATAGCACACAGTGGCATTTAAACATCAGCGTATTGTATTGAAACGGTTTGTTTTGCTGTTCATATGCCAGATTAGGAGGACTAACTTTGTTGGTGTCCCTATGAATGATGTTTTGCAGGCTTCAAGTGGGGGGCCGACTGTACTGCCATCGGTCTGAGGACCAAATGTCTGCGCTGCCCTCAGGGGGAGTACAGAGATCAGTTGAACTACGCCCCCAACTGTAGACGTTGTAAACGATGCAAAAGTAAAGGCTTATTATTCCCCAACCCACCCCCACGTTGCTTTCATCATGATGACCTGCTGACATCCATTTAGCAAATTTGGTTATTAGGTTAAGCGTTTTTTTTTTCTTCTCTCTTTTCTTTCTCTCCCCCTACCACCCCTCCACCATTAGAATTTGAGGAGGTGGTATCAGAGTGTAGCGGCTCCCATAACACCATCTGCCGCTGCAAAGAGGGTCTCTACAAAATGAGCATAGACTCAGAAACATACCAGTGTCTCAAATGTTCAACATGTGGGCCCGGGAAGACACAAACTCAGAAATGTGAGTGTTTGTGTGAGTCACAGGAAGTCGCAGTGTGATTGATAATGTTTCAATTTCTAATTTACCATCCCTCTTTGAGTCTGGTCAGCTTTTGTTAGTAATTCTGATGTTCAGGCAGAGTCTACAGTGTCGCCTTTTTCTTGTTATGATAAATCAGTCGGCTGTATGATGATGTGTTTTACTAGTGTACTCTGGTCAGGCTTTTACTGTAATGTGTGTCTTTTCTGGTTTGATGGTTGTTGCTTGTCGTAGGTACACCTGAGCACGACACTGTGTGTGTATGTGAGAAAGACTACTTCGAAGTCAAAAACAAGTGTCTACCATGCAAGAAGTGAGTACATAAGCTCTTTTCTTAACCTTTGTTTTGGAACTAATGTTTGACGCAAATTTGTTTAAATACATTAATGAGGAAGTTAAGAAGCTGAATTGAAACCGTCTACAAGTTGCTGCACGTTTCCGATGTTATTCAGTTGTTCCATAAAGTGCTAAAAGAAGCTTGTAGGATATACAATATTACAGATGGGGCCGCCAGAAGTCTCAAGTGTACCCAAGCCCTGTTTGTGTAATAGATTATTATCAAGGTGTCTTTGACCTCTGCGTCATCAAGCACTTACTGTACTGCACACAGCTCACATCTGACTCACCGTGCTTTATTAAGACCATAAAAACAAGAATGTAGCAGGACTGAAAAACTGTCCGTCTTTCAATTTGTAGCCATTTCAATGGCAGTTACTGTAGAGTTCAATAATAAACACTTCAAGTGACAATGTGTGACCGTTTAAGGGGTTGCTCCTAATCCTCGGTGTTCATGGTCGTGACACCACCACCTCTGAGTCCATCATATCCTCTGTCAAGTGTGCTACTTCCTCCTCAATAATTGTGAAATTTCCTGTATCTTTTCCACAGTTGCACATCTGACTGCAGTAACTGCCCAACAGTTCATGACGTTAAAAACCGTGAGTTTATGAAACTTGAATCAGACACTTCTCTCAGTTTGCATCAACGAGAGAGAGCGAGAGAGACTGGCAAGAGACTTGAGCTGGCTTTTCAGTCTGTGTTCCTGTCCATTTTTCTGTCCGCACATGATTCTTTCCCCATAATATCTGATTGGGCCAAAGCACAGGTCAAATGAAAAGAATGCCAAGAATGAAACATGAAACAACATCCAAGATACTCACCCAAGTAAAAAAAAAAAATTTGGAAAGCTATTCAGCAGTGACTTTGTCAATATGAATGCATGGGAAGCGTCAAGACTTACAGTAGATACCAACAAGCATAGAGAAATAGCACTGCATTTTACAGTGTGGAATTGGCAGACCATAATTGAAAGAGCTGAGAAAATTAATGCCCAAATCTTAGTGCCTCTCAGATGTCCCCAGTGTATCGCAGATGTTCTCAAACAAATGTTCTTTCTGCCGGCATGGTGGCGCAGTGGTTAGCACGGTCGCCTCACAGCAAGAAGGTCCTGGGCTCGAACCCCGGGGTTGTCCAACCTTGGGGGGGGGGGGGGCATCCCGGGTCATCCTCTGTGTGGAGTTTGCATGTTCTCCCCGTGTCTGTGTGGGTTTCCTCTGGGTGTTCCGGTTTCCTTCCACAGCCCAAAGACATGCAGGTCAGGTGAATCGGCCATACTAAATTGTCCCTAGGAATGAGTGTGTGTGTGTGTGTTGGCCCTTTGATGGCCTGGCGGCCTGTCCAGGGTGTCTACCCGCCTGCCGCCCAATGACTGCTGGGATAGGCTCCAGCTTCCCGCGACCCCAATTGGGATAAGCGGCTTGGATAATGGATGGATGGATGTTTTTTCCTTCTTGGATTTCTGACGCAATTTAAATCAGATCCTCAATAACCGGTTGTCACTAGTTGGGGTTTGCATAAATACAAACTACCACATCAGGAGGGCTGTTGCGAATTGTATCATCTTTGATCACAAAAATATTAATATTTCTATATTGGATTTATCTTTACTTCATGTCCCCTCTTTATTCCTCTTTCCTCATTCAGCTGCTAAGAGTGAGGATCCTACTGTTAAAATATTGGTCGGCGGCGTGCTATTCCTGTTGGTCCTGATGGTCTTCTTCACCTACAAAGTCTCAATGCTGTGTATCAACAGGAGAATGAACGACTCCTCAATCCAGCCTAAAACCTCCCCAGAATCAACTGAGGTACATATGAGAAACAGATCTCGGCGATATATCTCTGTATTGGATCAACCTCAACAATCATCACACTATATTAATGTATTAACCCTGTTTTGTGGCTGTAGACCTTGATCCTTACTGAGAGTCCCACCGTTGATGACTACGACAAGTGTGTTCCCAAAAGCCCGGTGTGTGAATCAGAGCCAACCAACCTACCCGACTGCATCCCGCTGGAGATAAAGAGTGAGTGTATATATGCATGTATGTAGCTTTGCATGCTTGTGTGTGTGTGTGTGTGTGTGTGTGTGTGTGTGTGTGTGTTTGAATATGAGTCTGCCACTGTTGTGTGTGTGCCAATGCATGCACCTGTGCAAATGATATGTGCACAATAAACCATACATTGTTCCCCTGTGCTTAACCTCCTGTTCATCCTCTTCCCTCAACACGCCCACCTCCTTTCCCCCAACTAAACTCATTTTTTTGCCCCCTCTCCTTCCAAACAGTCCCTGACCTGATCTACACAGTCCTAGATCTGGTGCCCGTGCCTCAGATGAAGCAGCTGATACGGTCTCTGGGTGTCACAGATATTGAGATTGAGCGGGCAGAGTCTGACCACCGGGCCTGCAGGGAGGCTCACTATCAGATGCTGAGGTTGTGGGCCGAGAGAGGGTCACGGTCAGGGGGAGGAGGAGGAGGAGGAGGAGGAAGAGCAAATGGAGGCCCAGTACGGGGTGGGGTGCTGCACCAGCCCTTGCTGCAGGAATTGCTGGACACACTCAAGGAGATAAACCTGGGAGGTGTGACGGAGGAGCTGGAAATTAAGTATGGCATTCAGCGAGGACACGTTTAAGACAGTCAGCAGTTGCACACAGGCATATGCTATATTAATCTCCTGTACCATTGATATTGTTGTTGCTCGATGCTTCAAACACAGACAGCCTCTCATAATCTCTCATACTTGCTGTCTCTTTCTCACTGATAGAGAGTATTTGTGTGTGTGTGTATGTGCGTATGTGTGTGTGGGTGGGTGTGGGTGGGTGTGATTGTGAGAGAGAGAGCGAGTTAGAAAGAAGGCAAGTAAGGTTGACCCCGGCTGTCTCTCCATCTCTGTCTTCATACAGCATACACTTGCTGTCTCACATGAACACATTTACACTGATATTATCCAAGTATTGCAAATGAGCTGGAGACTTTCGTGACCGAGGTATACACAACCAGTCGTGTATCAGAACATGGTGCTACATACAGTGAAGAGCTGGGATTATCTGGCCGAACCACAGGGACGCCTCAGATCAAATCTTTGTACGGTTGGAGCGGAGCGTGGTGTCATTTCCTCTTGTTTTCCACGCTTCACTGGTAAAAAATCATTTTGAGTTGTAGATGATTTGCCCCAATTTCAGTGTAATTGTTTCTTTTTTTCCTTCTTTTTTTTGTCAAAATTGTATCCTAATCTTTAGTTTGATTTTACACTTCATATCTCTCGCACCCAGACGTCTGCTGTCGGTGTCATGCGGCACAGTTAGAGGACCAATCATAAGCATTATACGTGGATGACTTGGAGAGAATAGGGCGCACCCTGTCTCGGTCAGGCCAGAGAGGCTTTTATAAGACCTGTTGCGGCCTGCGGCGGGATCTGGAGTTGTTTGGAGGACTGGATTTAAACTGAGTCAACAAAGACTCGTGTGGTCGAAACATACCAATCAGTGGGGTGCCTTGTAGAATCTGTTCATTTTTATCAACAACTCTAAGCACTTTTTTCCTGGGAAGTATTTTCTACGGGCCTGCAGAATAAATTATCCTGAGTGAAATGTGTCATTTTATACGGTGATTATGTACCAATAAATATTTTGTATGTAAGTTGCGGCGCCGTCTATTGTGTGAAGCAGACACGCTCTTGTGTGCGTGTGTGTACCTTGTATACTTAATTATGATTTGAGCTTTGACGATCGTGTAATGGTGCTTGTAACTTGTGCTTTTATTGTCATGCAACATTCCACCTGTCACGGCCTTTTTAACCGCTCGGTCACTCGCACCATCTTCCTTAAAAAGTGTACTCCCCCCCCCCCCCGCCCGTTTCATCAGATGTCTTCCGTCTTTTCATCTCTTGCTTCATCCTGTGGCAGATGTGCCTCGACCTTATCCATCCATCCATTATCCGAGCCGCTTATCCTGCTCTCAGGGTCGCAGGGATGCTGCCGCCTATCCCAGCAGTCATCGGGCGGCAGGTGGGGGCGGGGAGACACCCTGGACAGGCCGCCAGGTCATCGCAGGGCCGACCCATTCGCACCTAGGGACAATTTAGTATGGCCGATTCACCTGCCCTACCTTATCCACCAACCTCCTTTCTTTTTTTTTTGGCAGCTGTGAGCGCTGATCGGTTTTCCGGTTCCGAGGCCCGCCGGTCACCGTTTTTCCACGGCCGAGTGCATGTCGTCCCGATTCCCTCCGTTGTGCAGCGGAGAAACAAAAATGTAATCGCTGTCCTTTTCACGAGATTTACCGTGACACTCAGGCCCTCTTGTCTTAAAACAGCCCCCTCCCCCCCCCCCCCCCCAGCGTCTGCTCGGGGTGATCAATAAGCCAGACTGACGCAAATCAACAGCCGATCATCCTCGGAGGACACGTTCATCACCTCCCCCTCAATAAAGGCCCGCTCCGAAACACATTAACCAGCTCGCAGCACTGATTTGCTGGCTTCCGAATCCAGTTGTTCCCGTCGGGCCAGTTGCAGAGGGGAGGCGTGCAGGTGACAGGAGGAGAAGGAGGGACGAATCCAGTGAGAACAACGAGAGAGGAAGCCGAAACCAGAGATGACTCGGGTGGAACAAGATGGATCCTGCCAAGCCCAGGTAAACTGTATGTGTGTGGTCATTACCAAAACACAAGTGGTAAAATAAGATGGGGGGGGGGGGGGGGGGCACTACATGTTTTGCTTAATGTGCTTATAAAGTAGGAGCGGCCGTGCCTGTGCGGTCTGTGAGGAACCGACTCGCTCGAGTCAAAAGCTGATGTGACAGGGCCTGCTTTTGCTTTTGCATCGGCGTTTTGAATCCGGCGAGCTGAAGGGGCACAAACTCGGCTTAGTTGCGAGCCTCCCGCTGGAGCGATACGCGGCGCGGTGAGGAAATCCCTGCCGTCGGCGAGGCAGAGGCCTTATTTCTACAGCTCGCACGAGAGAGGTGTTACAGCATACATATCTGGCATGTCTCTGTGTGTGTGTGTGTGGGTGGGTGTGGGTGGGTGTGTGTGTGTCAGGTCTTTTTCTCGTCTGTTTCTTCCTCGTTGCCGTCTGACTCGGTAGTGACCACTGTTGCTGTTCACCATCACCACATGCGTCAGTGCCGGTACTTCATCGATAAGTAAATTCCTCTGAAGGAGCGGCGGGAGAAAGAAAAAAAGAAAAAAGGTGGCAGCAGCGCGGCGTGCAATGTGAAAAAAACTGGTCCTCCACGTTAAAGACGGTAAAAATACAGCGAAGAAATGTTCTCTCGGGAGGGCGGCATGGCTGCTTAAGTGTGAGCCCTGCTGCATCATAGCGAGAAGGCCTTGGGTTCGACTCCGGCATCACGAGGTGTGTGCGTTCCCTCGGTGTTTGTGTGGACTTCCTCGACGTATCCCCGTCCCAGAGGAAGACGGCCACATCACAGTGACATTTGTCTTCTGCATGTAACCCATCTTATAGAGCAGCTGTGGGCAGCTCCTATATAGGATTGGGGGGGGGGGGGGGACAACTCCAGTTCTTCTTTCCATTGCCTTGCTCAGGGGCACAGGCGGGAGCGTTAACCCTAACATGCATGTCTTTTTGACGGCGGGAGGAAACCGGAGCACCCGGAGAAGACCCACGCAGAGAGGACCTGGGACGGCCCGGGGTTCGAACCCGGGACCTGAGGAAACAGTGCTAACCCCTGGGCCACCGTGCCGCCCCATGGCACGGTTCCCTCTTCCAAAGCCCACCGACATGCATGTTGGGTGGATTGGAGTCTCTAAAAACTGCGTGTGCGGGCCCTGCAAGAACCCGATGCTGCTGCTGCAGCAGCATATTAGTTGTAATGTCAGGTATGTCAGATGGTTAGTCAGACGACATCCGGTGGTAACTGGAGCTGCAAAATGTGTGAGAATACCGGCGTTCTTTGAATCTCGCAGAGATAAGGAGATGCCACTGTTTTTGTGAAAATGCTCCTCTGCGCTTCCCTCGCTACTTGACTGTCACACCTGGTTGCCGCCGCGTGTTTATGCCAACCTATAAAGGTCTGCCGAGTTTCAATGAATCGGTGAAGGCAAGGTGGTTCTTTCTCTGCTGTCTTTTTTTTTTTTTAAAACACTGTACTCATTTATCTAGACTTCATTAAAGTTTGGCTTTAAAAAAACAAAACAAAAACACGTAAATAATGGACATAAAGCAGCGCAAATGCCTAGTATCGCCCTCTAGGCTGCATAACTCTGGTTCCTCTTTCTGTAAAGCCTTTCCCTTTTGGCAAACTATTTTATCCGCCGCCTCCTCGCGCCTTGTTGGGATAATGAGTAACTTGGTGTGTTTACTTTCAGCCTTCCCTCAAAAGTGCCAGATGCAAACAATGGCAAGGGAAATGAAGTGCCCATGGAGGAAGCAGCAGAGCATTGGCGGGACGGGGGAGAAAGCGAGAGGTGGAAGGAAACAGAAACCAAAGAGGTAGAAGTTGATGGATTAACAACAGCTGCAGAGACGATCGTCCAACACAGGGGGTCAGCAGACAAACACAAGTTCAGCACTTTGGGCTATCAGGTAGGTAATACACATACACACACACACACACACACGCACACACAATATGGACAAAAGTATTGGGACACACCTCTTAATCATTGAATTCAGGTGTTTCATTCAGACCCATTGCCACAGGTGTATAAAATCCAGCAGCTAGCCATGCAGTCTGCATTTACAAACATCTGTGAAAGAACGGGTCGTTCTGAAGAGCTCAGTGAATTCAAGCGTGGTACTGTCATAGGATGCCACCTTTGCAATAAGTCAGTTCGTGAAATTTCTTCCCTGCAGAGCTCCAAACTTCCTCTGGCATTAACATCGGCACAAAAACTGTGCCCCGGGAGCTTCATGGAATGGGTTTCCATGGCCGAGCAGCTGCATGCAAGCCTTACATCACCAAGCACAATGCCAAGCGTTGGATGGAGTGGTGCAAAGCACGCTGCCACTGGACTCTGGAGCAGTGGAAACGTGTTCTGTGGAGTGATGAATCACGCTTCTCTGTCTGGAAGTCTGGTGGACGAGTCTGGGTTTGGCGGATGCCAGGAAAACGTTACCTGTCTGACTGCATTGTGTCAACTGTACAGTTTGGTGGAGGAGGGGTAATGATATGGGGTTGTTTTTCAGGGGTTGGGCCAGGCCCCTTAGTTCCAGTGAAGGGAAATCTTAATGCTTCAGCATACCAAGACATTTTGGACAATTCTATGCTTCCAGCTTTGTGGGAACAGTTTGGGGAGGGCCCTTTTCTGTTCCAGCATGACAGTGCCCCAGTGCACAAAGCAAGGTCCATTAAGACATGGTTGGGTGAGTTTGGTGTGAAAGAACTTGACTGGCCCACACAGAGCCCTGACCTCAACCCCATCGAACACCTTTGGGATGAACTAGAACGGAGACTGCGAGCCAGGTCTTCTCGTCCAACATCGGTGCCTGACCTCACAAATGCTCTTCTGGATGAATGCGCAAAAATTCCCACAGACACACTCCAAAATCTTGTGGAAAGCTTTCCCAGAAGAGTGGAAGCTGTTAAAACTCCAAAGGGGGGGGGGACCAACTCCATATAAATACCTATGGATTTAGAATGGGATGTCATAAAATCTCCTGTAGGTGTAATGGCCACATGTCCTAATACTTTTGTCTATGTAGTATATATGTATATACACTACATGGCCAAAAGTATGTTAACACCTGAGGAGCACACCCATGCATCCACCCATTCAGCCACAAGAGCATTCATGAGGTCAGACGCTGATGTTGGGGAGAAGGCCTGGCTCTCAGTTGACGTTCCAATTCATCTCAAAGGTGTTGGATGGGGCTGAGGTCAGGGCTCTGTGCAGGCCAGTCAAGTTCTTCCACACCAAACTCAGCAAACCATATCATGTCTTTATGGACCTTGCTTTGTGCATGGGGACATTGTCATGCTGAAACAGGGAAGGGCCTTCCCCAGACTGTTGCCCCAAAGTTGGAAGCACACAATCCTATAGAATGTCCTTGTATGCTGTAGCATTAAGATTTGCCTTCACTGGAACTAATGGGCTTAGTCCAAACCATGAAAAACAGCCCCAGACCATTATTCCTCCCCCACCGACTTTACAGTTGGCACTATCCATTCGGGCAGGTAGCGTTCTCCTGGTATCTGCCAAACCCAGCTTGGTCCATCAGACTGCCAGATAGTGAAGCGTGATTCATCACTCCAGAGAATACGTTTCCACCACTCTAAGAGTCCAATGGTGGTGGGCTTTACACCACTCCAGCCGACACTTGGCATTGCACATGGTGATCTTAGGCTTGTGTGCAGCTGCTCGGCCATGGAAACCCACTTCATGAAGCTCCCGACGAACAGTTCTTGTGCTGATGTTGCTTCCAGAGGCAGTTTGTAACTCGGTAGTGAGTGTTGAACCGAGGACAGACTATTTTTACACGCTATACGTGTCATCACTTGTTGCTCTCATTCTGCTGTATTGTGTTGTCTACCGCTTCACAGCTGAGCTGTTGCTGCTTCGAGACATTTCCACTTCACAATAACAGCACTTACAGTTGACTGGGGCAGATCTAGCAGGGCAGAAGTTTGACCCACTGACTTGCTGGAAAGGTGGCATCCTATGACTGTCACGTTGAAAGTCACCGAGCTCTTCAGTATGACCCATAATGCTGCCAGTGTTTGTCTATGGAGATTGCATGGCTGTTTGCTTGATTATATGCAGCTACCATTAATGGATGTGGCTGAAATAGCCAAATCCGATCACTGGAAGGGGTGTCCACACATTTTGGCCATATATATATATATATATATATATATATAGTTTGCTGCAGTCTCTATAATGTGCATAATAATTTGGTAAGCATGTATTTAAAAGCACAGTATGAAATGTATGGCTAATTATGGCTAATTATGTATGATATACATGCATCATCCTTCCAGAGGCGGACAGTGCAAAAGGTGGTGACTGACTTTGCAACCGTGAGTAAGGGAACATCAACCGGAGTCAAACCCCGAACTGCGCTGAGACAAGTTTTGTTCAGCCAGGGAGTGTCTGACAAGAACTCCATACCTGAGGTATTCTCCTCCCATGTAGTCTCACATATGACGCATGGGCACAGTTACAGACATGCTCCAGTAGTAGTGGCCACCCATTCACACACAATCATGCCATAATTCTTAATGAATGTAATGTCATGTCATGTAATGTAACGTAATGTACTGTAATAGAAAACAGTCATTTCTGCAGAAAAGTAGATATTAAATGTCGCCCCCCCCCCATTTTTATTTCTTGGCCTATCTCTCCGAGAAATGCCTTTTAGTATCATGTCTTCCCTCTTTACCTCTGTCTCATTTCTCTTTCTCCTTGTCTCCCTCCTCTCGGTCCGTCTTTACCTTTCAGGACCGGGGTCAGTCGGATGCCCTGAAACAGGTCCTGGAGGCTTTCCCTGTGCCGGCCAGTCTGACATGGAAGTGGGAAGAGGAGAATCGTGGGACCACACTGGAGAAAAACTGGACAGATATCGTGTACTCCCATTCGGTATAGCCTCTCAGTGACTTTTACAGCAGACAAAGTGAAATTAAATGCCTATTCTTTTTACTGAATCCCTTTCCATTGATATTATATTTTTTTTTCTTCTTTAAAATGTTTTGTTCATGGCATCGAGTCTCCACGTCGAACATCCCACCTTGACAAATTCCCAGTGTGTGCAAACTTTACACAGCTGTGGTTGAATTTGAACTTAAACGTCATCTTCAACTCGACCTTGGCCGTCTTTAGCTACCGTGCACAACAGTCTCCTCTCTGCACTCCCCTTTATTTATGTGTTTTTGTCACCGTCTACAGACGATGGTGAAGATGCAGAGACACCAGCAGGAGGCGCTGTGGGAGTTTGTCCACACGGAGCTCGCCTACATCAACAAGCTCACCATTATCAGAGACGTAAGGCGTCGTTTATGTTTTGTTACTGGGGCTGCACCATTCGGGGGGAAGTCAGGTTGCAGTTATTGTGGGGCAATAATGCAAATCTGCGATTGTGACACAATAACCAACTGGGCTCATGACATGGTATCCAACGGTACCGCCGCTTGGTTATCTGTGCTGTTTAAGGCGCTGATACAAATTCGTCGCGTTGCCGCGTAACTGTAATTCGGCATGTTTAACACAGTACCTCTTTCTGCTCAGTGTCGCTGAGCTTGAGTCCCAACATATCGCCATAAATCCGGGTTTGTTCGTTTTTTTAAACCGCAACTTCAGCGCCCGCCTGCTCGTCGGCGTCCATTTCCGCGTCGTCTGCACGCCGGATAGTCATGTGACCACGCACTGTACACGTCACGGCCGAAGCAGGCGCTGATTGGCCATCTCTTCATTATGGGCGTAGACGATGAGCGGACTGCTCTGGGTTGTCATGTTCACACAAACACACACACACACACACACACACACACACACACACACACACACGCGTTGTTTGATTTCATGAATTCGGGGCCTTTTGTGGTTATGTAATCGCACAGGCTGTCATCGCGATTACGGTTAGTGTAGTCGTGCAGCGCAGCTTCTCGCCCACCGGCATCACGACTTACGTGCCGCCAAACACGTTTATCACATAGCAAGAGACAAAACGGTAACTTGGTAAAATTCTGCTGCATGTTCTCCATTGACAGAAACATCAGAGGTGATAAGGCTATTATCACGGACTCGGATGTAAAATGTAATAGATCAGACAAATAGCATCTTGATGATAATCATAATAATAAAAACAAGGATACTGCCTTAGATATATTGTGGAACCGGTTATTTTCTTTCCCGGGGTGTGCTGCACCACAAGGCGACGCCACTAACCGCTCGGCTAAGGGGTCAGACTCACTAGCTAGGGGCTAACGGGTCTTATTAGTACCGGTTACATTGGTGGCAGCGGTGGGATCCGGAAGTGTGCAGATCCTCAAAGTCTCTTCGGAGCGCGGGAATAACAAAGCGCGAGGGCGCGCTTCCGGGGAGCGTGACGACTGTAAACTACTAATAAGACACGTTAGCCCCCTAGCTAACGGGTGTGACCCTTTAGCCGAGCGGTTAGTGACGTCGCCTAGTGGTGCAGTACACCCCATATCGAATCCCGCACCGGGCAAGAAAATAACCGGTTACAGTAGCAAGAATGTGAGGACTTCCGGTGTGTCACAGAACAGACCTTTAAACACAGCTGCTGCTCCTCTGCAAATCTCTCAGCGGTTCAGGACTAAACCCCATCTCGGCCTCGCTTTCACCGTATGAACCTTCTCGACCTCTCGACTCATCTGGGAACAGCCTGCAACCTGTTCTCGGGGGTTGAGACGAAACACAGGGCAGCAGCAATCAATTAAAACTTTCCCCCGAACGTGACCACTTGTAAAGCTAGACTGAAGTGTTGCGTCCTGCGTTGCCACTGACTGAACTTTCAGCCTACTGAGCATTTCACTGTGACCCTTGTTCGCCATGCACTTTTGACCCTTTTTTCTTTTCATGCAATTTTTTTCTCATCCTTTCTTTTCTTTAATGCCTTCTCATGCCTTATTATTATTATTATTATGCAAAGCACTTTGAATTGCATTTGTGTGTGAAATGTGCTGCACAAATAAACGTGTATTTGCACCAGCTTTTTAACGATACATGTACTTGTTTCTCACAGCTGGTTATCGCAGCCCTTGTCAACCTGCACCAGCATGGGTTTCTCCTGGAGGTCAGTCTAAAGCGCACGCATATCTAGACTAGGGTGGCACGCTTTCTGCAGCGCAACATAAAACATCTGCAGTCCTATTTTCCGCTGTTCTACATACCACTGACATACTAGCGCCCTGAGAGCATCCGCTGTACGTAATAACAGAAGACACAATGGAAGATTTTGCAGAACAGTCGCAAATCTTTCAGCAATTTCCACTGAGAAAGCGGAAAATGTTGCACGGGGCAAGTGAGAAAACTGCAATTACACTGTTTTCTTTTTCTCTTTTTTTTCCGCCTTCTACTTATTCTCAGGTGACTCCGGAGTTGTTGTTCTTTAACCTTCCCTCCGTCCTCAGCGCCCACTGCCTGTTCTGGCAGGAGGTGATGTACCCCATGTTGGAGGAGGCCCGCAGGACAGGAAAACCCTTTGACCCCCTGAGGTTAGAGGCCGGTTGTCTGCAGGTAACCGGTCACTGTATGCAAAAAGAGACACACGTTACAAATAAGGTCATTAACCTGTTCATGTTTGTTCCCTTTTCTTTTCTTTTTTACGCTGACCAGTTTTTTTTTTTAATTTACATGGGCTTGTTCTTACTCATCTTTCAACTCCTACTACATTTAGTCATTAATTTGTTTATATATTTATTTAGTTGCTCAATATTTTAAATAGGTCTGCAGGTAGGTAGGTAATTAGAATGTGTTTTATCTCTTTTACTTTTTTCATACTGTTAGATTTCCAATGTTATGATAATAATAACAGCAGTAGCAGTATGACAGGCCTTTTTATCATATATTCATTTTAAGGCACTAAAAATTAGACACGAGTACTTATTTTTTTTAACACTTGTTAATGATTGTGACTGTTCTAACAGTCACCAGTAGCTAATGATAAATCACTATTTGCCAATAATCAGATACTAGCTCTATCAGAATAAGCACTAGTTGGTAATTTGATCATGACTAGTCACTTTTCTCTTTTTACAAGCAACAATTCAGTAAACACTAGCTCTTTAATTCTATTTGACTAGAAACCAGCTTAAAAACCACGGGTCATTACTCTAAGCGTGCCTTTTCCCAGCAGCGAGTAACTTCACAATAGCGGCGAGTGTTTAAAAAAAACAAGTACTAGTGTTAAATATTTAGTGACTAGAGCCTGAACGGCCCATAGTCCACCAGCTAAATGCAACCCACCGTAAAAAGACGACTGAGGTGATAAGACACCAGTCACTAAAAGTGCAAAAACTAGCACTTGTTTTCTTAAACACTAGTCGCTATTCTGGCTGCCACTTGTCACTATTGTAAAGTTACTAGTTGCTAAAAAAACAGATACTGGGTTTAAAGATGCAGTTTTACTCGTCTCTAAGGCAATTCTACTAGTAATTATTCATTAATCCATCCATCCATCCACTCATCCATCCACCCATCCATCCATCCACCCATCCATCCGTTATCCGAACCACTTATCCTGCTCTCAGGGTCGCGGGGATGCTGGAGCCTGTCCCAGCAGTCACTGGGTGGCAGGTGGGGAGACACCCTGGACAGGCCGCCAGGCCATCCCACAGGGCCCACACACACACACACATTCATACCTAGGGACAATTTAGTAAGGCGGATTCACCTGACCTACATGTCTTTGGACTGTGAGGGAGACCAGAGCCCCCGGAGGAAACCCACGCAGACACGGGGAGAACATGCAAACTCCACACAGAGGACGACCCCCAAGGTCAGACTTGACTCAAATCTGACATTTTGACATCAACGTCTAGTCGTGACTAGTCATATTAATTCCCTAGTGTTAAAAAATATGTGTCAAGTGAAACCCTACATGTTGATGTCTTTATGTGGAAGAGAAAGTAGATCTCAGTCAAAGCTACTTGTCAATACTGAATAGCAATGAGTAACACTGTCCCATTAGTCCCGTTCTCAGCCGAAACGATGCCGCAGCCCTGCGTCACACCTTCATTATGCCCCGTCTTGATTGTTGTAACACTGTTCGTTGGCCTCCCCCCTAAAACCTACTCTCGATCACTGTACGTTCAGAATGCAGCAGCTCGGGTACTCTCGCCCAGGCCCGTCCAGAGAAATGGCTGGGCCCCTGAAAACCTCCAGTCAACGGGACCCCCCCCCAATCTGCTTTACTCATAACAATGCATGTTGCATGCTCACTCTCTCCTACTAAACACATACATGTAGACTGACACTTACTCAGTAACGGGGTCTACATAGCCATAGGCGTGCACGTGCACACACATACACACACACACACACACACACACACACACACACACACACACACACACACACGGGTGGCACGGTGGCCCAGTGGCTAGCACTGTTGCCACACAGCAAGAAGGTCCCGGGTTTGAACCCCAGCCCGTCCATTCCAGGTCCTTTCCGTGTGGAGTTTGCATGTTCTCCCCGTGTCTGTGTGGGTTTCCTCCGGGTGCTCCGGTTTCCTCCCACCATCAAAAAGACATGCATGTTAGGGTTAACACTCCTGTCTGTGCCCCTGAGCAAGGCAGTGGAAAGAAGAACTGGAGTTGGTCCCCGGGCGCTGCAGCTGCCCGCTGCCCCTATAAAATAGGATGGCTTAAACGCAGTGAACAAATTCGTTGTAACGTACAATGACAAAAATAAAATGGCTTCCACACACACGCACACACACACACGCACACACACACACACACACACACACACACACACACACCCCATAATAGAACTCTTTGAGACTTAAGCACACCAAGGTCAATAAAGATCTGCTACTCTTACACCACACATTTCTTAGTAGAAAATTACATTTCTTACCTTATGGCTTCATCTCTGCCTCTTAAACAGCCCTCTTCATCATCTGACTGGATGCAAAGTCCTTTATAATGTCTTTAAAGGCCCATCTTTTTAGCCAGTTCACACTCAGTGCTAAGTAATGCCATTATCATTGCTTATAGTTAGGATGAACATGATTATTGCTGGCCTCCATCAGCCCCCCCCCCCAAGCGGTTGAGCCCTAGAAAGCTTCCTTCTTTCACCCCCTTATGGGCAGCACCACCCTCGCCCACCACACCACACCTGTCCTCCACCAACTTCATTGGCCACCTATTTCATTCAGACTACGACACAAAATCCTTCTGACTATCGTCAAAGCTCTCCAGGGTCTAGCTGCAGAAGTGCTGCAGACCTACACCCCTTCCTGTGTACTTGGGTCTTCAAGCTCTGGACTACTAAAGGCTCCCAGATTCAAACTCTCCTCTGTGGTTGGAAGGTCATTCGGCATCTCTACCCCCCAAACTCTGGAACTTACTCCGTCAGTTCATCGTCTGCAACACCGCACTCGCCTCGTCGTTCAAAACTCGGCTAAAAACCCATCTGTTTTCACAGCGCGGCTTATTAACCTACTGCCGGGCCTTTCACAGTGGTGCAGTTCAATCAGGGTGTCTTGCCCTGTTTGTCTCCCCCATGTTCTGTCTGTCAAATATGGGCGGTGGTTTGATTGTTGTTTAATTTGTGGGACTATGTTAAAGTGACCTTGAGTTTGAGACAGGAGCTGTATAAATGGAACAAGCAAATAAAAAGATGAATAAATAATGTAATAGTGGCAGGTGAAAATCAGGATAGCAGCTAGTCATTGATGAATAGTTACTAGTCAGGCCGCCGAAAAACATGCTCGATGGTCTGTTTTACCCATTTTGGTCCAGTTTGAGATGTTGGCCACGTACGAGATTGCTGGTCTGCCTCATATCCGTTTGCCTTCAGCTCTGCCCTGCAGCACATTTTTCATAATACTGCAGGTGAAATATTTTCATTTTCCTCTCTGAATGGTTGACAGACTAGTTACTAGTAACTAATATATGATGACAAGTAGAACTGGATTAACAGCTAGTGCTGTTTAAATGGACGAGTCCGGAATGAAAGGTTGCTCTCTAATATGTGATCATAGGGTTGATAAGAAATGTGGAATGTTCCTAGTAATCGGGAATCAGGAACACTTTATTTGTCATTTTCACCTCACGTACGTGCGCACATGGAAGTGAAACGAAACGCCGTTTCCCCCAGCCCACAGCAGTGGAACAAACAGACAAAAACACATTCAAGAGCTACAAGAACACACATATTCAAAATAACACATATATCCAAACCCCGCCCCCGCCCCCCAAAAAAATTTAAAAAAAATAAAATAAAATTAAAAATCCCTGTCCAGGGGAACAAACGCCAGCCAGGATGACTATCGGAACCGCCGGCCTGCATGGGCTAGCGGTTAGCCTAGCCTACCCCGATTACGCGTCCTGTCAGACCGCCCTCCGTGTCTCCTCCTCGGGCGCAGCTCCAGGCAGGGGCCGTGGTCGCTGTGGCAACCGGACGAAGCAGACCAAGCCCTCCCAGCCGATTCAGCGCCAGCTCTCCCAGCCAGACACCCTCGACACACCGCCCCGCACTCCACACGACGACACCAAGAACACCACAGTGAACGCCAGGTGAGGCCGCCGCCAGACCGCCCTCGGTGTTACGCACTTCCGGTCTGCGTGGGCTAGCCGTTAGCTTAGCCTGCCCCGCTTCCGCGTCCAGTCAGACCGCCCTCCGTGTCTCCTCCTCGGGCGCAGCTCCGGGCAAGGCCGCGGTCCCTGGGCCCACAGCAGACCAGGCTCTCGCAGCCAACAAACGAAGACGAAAGGTTGGACGCAGCGTGGATCAAGACGCTGCATCGACAGTAGTGGGTGAGGCGGCTACCGCCATCTTCCCACACCAGTAAGAATATAACATTGACTAGTGCCTCTAGGTTAGGTAATAATAACTAAAGTAAAAGAACGAGTGTTTATTGAATTGTTACTAGTAAATTAGAAAAGTGACTAATCATAATCAAATTGATATTCAAATAGAATTGCTCTCTAATTTTTTTGCCGACCGGTGAGTTTACAGCAGCGACTAGTGTTTAAAAAAAATAAGTATTACTGTTTAATTTGAAGTAACTAGTGCCTTAAAATGAATAAACGATAAAACAGCCTGCCTTAGTAGCAATAGCAGTGATGCTTTAGCCGAGCGGTTAGTGATGTCGCCTTGTGGTGCAGTACATTTCGTATCGAATCCCGCACCGGGCAAGAAAATAATCGGTTACAGTAGTAGTGATAATATATGGTGGTAGTATTGTCTCTATTTGTTGCTTATATTAACATTCTATTTTTCCCTCTATTTTCCCATAGTTTGATAAACGTTTCTCTTCCTATCTACAATACTGTTGGGAGGAGGAAAACACTCTGGAGTTTACACGAAGACAGACAGAGGCCAACCCTCATTTCCTCATTTACCTCCAGGTACATCATACCATTATGCCATTTTCATATTCATATATGTTTAATATTTAAATGTTATATTCAATACTTTTATAGTTAAGGCGGCACGGTGGCACAGTGGTTAGCGCGCGGTCGCCTCACAGCAAGAAGGTCCTGAGTTCGAGCCCCAGGGTAGTCCAACCTTGGAGGTCATCCCGGGCCGTCCTCTGTGTGGAGTTTGCATGTTCTCCCCCGTGTCTGCGGTGGGTTTTCTCCGGTTTCCCCCACCATCAAAAAGACATGCATGTTAGGGTTAACACTCCTGTGTGTGCCCCTGAGCAAGGCATGGCAAGATGAACTGGAGTTGGTTCCCAGGTGCTGCGCGGTGGCTGCCCAGTGCTCCTAGCTACACAGCTAGGATGGGTTAAATGCAGAGCATACTTTCACCACGGGGCTCAATAAAGTATCTCCAAAAAAAAAAAAACTTTACCTGCATGCATATAGATATGCATACACACCTACATATTTAGGATAAGCAGTGTCAGGTGATTCCTTTAAACTCACTAATTTATTTGCCCTCTTCTTCAGCATTTCTGCACATCGAAAGCCCCTCGTCAATAGTCTGCAGACAACAGTCTGCCAAATATAAACACAGCATAACATCTTTCACATACTCACACAGGTTCCCACACAGACTTTTGATAATTTACCACTGATGGTACCAAAGCCGGGAATATGATGTAATGAGCAACTTTCATGGCAGAGTTGTGGTTTGGGCAGTTTTCAGTAAACCTGTGGGCGTCCGTTTCTGAGAGAAAGACGCGTTTCTCAAGAACGTCTTTGTCTAATGATTCAGAATCAATCACAACCGCAAAGGCAATATCATTTTCTGTCGTCTAAGCATATTTTACTGCTGAGTTTACTTTTGCATTTTCATATAGTCATTTGTCAGACTGTTTTATCCAAAGCGACTTAAGAGACAGTCAACAATTTGCAGATGTACAGTGTTAGGGAGTGACTATGTTACATACAATGCTGTTACGTCATTAAATTACAAAAGAAATGTAATTGTAATCCATTACAGTTACTGAGAAAATATGTAATTAAATTACAGTTACTAATCAAAAGGTTGGTGATTACAAAGGGGTTACATCTGAATGTATTCTTTTCCGCAAAAAAGGTAATCAAATGTAATAAGTAACACTACTTTGACGAAGTAATTAAAATGTTTACATTGCGAATGAGATTTTTAATGGGGTAGCTAGTAATCTGTAACCAGTGCCGGATTTAGATGAAGGGAGGCCCTAAGCTATTCCACTTGTGAGGCCCCTCCCAATCCCCCACCCTCACGACTAGAGGAAGATGGAAGAGTGTTTTAAACAAAATTGAGTAAAGCCGAGGACGATGACGGCTATTTAAAATTCCGCAATTCACAATTCCTCCTCTAAAGGACATAAGATGTTGTTTTTTAAAACCATAGTGATTGAAAAAATATTCATAAATTTCAAAATGAACACTATGAAAAACTGTTGCAATAACTGAACTTCGTAAACATTTTGTGGAATAAACAGTAATCTTTAGGAAAACGAAATTGTAAGTTTACTGTTATATTCTTTAAAAAAAAAAAACAACCTTGCGCTTAAAATTTTGTTTGCCTGGAAAATGTTAACGAGATGATCATGGCTACCTGGCAGTGACAATGTGACACTTTTTTTGGATCTCACTTTATGTTGTCATTAAACAGTCGGTTTCAAGATACATATTAAGAAATAAAAAACTACAATCATCAAATACACTAAGACTAAAAAAGTCTTTTTCTAGCCTTCCTCGTAGCAAAATCATCCAAAAGTTCATCAAAATTTGTTCATCTAAGTTTGTCACTTTCAATGCACAGAATGCTCTATGCGGACACCCTCTCTTGATACATTGTGGCCCTTGATTCATTTTTAATTCTTTTGAGTCTTGAAAAAGACCTCTCTCCTGGGCAGTTAGTGACCATTAAGCGAAGAAATAGCCGCAATATTGCTTCCACATTAGGGAAGGCCGTCTTAATTTTTTCCTTGTATATAATTTGGTAAACGTCTTTATGAGACAGGGAGTGCTCTTCTGTAGTCCTATGACTTTGTCTCATGTACAAGTGAAAGTGCAGAAGTTCATCTGTAAGTTTCAGATCAACATCTTTTGGATATACTGCCATCAACAGTTCAACACCTTGCTGAATTTCTTGCTTAGATGCTGTCAGATTAGCAAGGAAGGGAAACATCTGTGCAGCATCACTGTAAACAGTGATGTTGGCTTCAAGTGCATCTAGTATAGGAATAAAGGATTTGATCCTAAACTTGTCTCTTGAAGACAGTTCATCTAAGGCAGTGTTTCTCAACCGGGGGTCCGCGGATCCCTAGTGGTCCGTGGTGTAATTGCAAGGGGTCCGTGAAAATAAAATATCTTTAAAAAAAAGATCCTATGACATTTATAGAAATAGGATTATTTTACTCAAATGTGACTGAGACCTTTATCTACCTAAACTATAAAGGGTAACCGGACTTTTTTCTCTAATTACATCTGTTTCACAAGTGTAATTTATTGTATTTTAATAAGAGATCTCGCTCCCGTTTGCATTGTTAAAAGTTACTGCATAAGAATTCTGTTGTTACTTATATATGAAAGTTACTGAATACATATTCTGTTTTGTTACATATATCTGAAAGTTACTGCATAAGAATTCTGTTTTGTTACATATATCTAAGTTACAACTGAAAGCTCTTATTTTTGCCCCGAAGAGTGAATAAATGCTATAATGCAATTTAAAATGCAGTTTCTACTGTTTCTATCAAATTGCAACCCCCCTCCCCCAAGATCAGGTGGAGGCGTCCTCAGGGTAGATCAAAAATACGCAGGGGGTCCAGGACCCCAAAAAGGTTGAGAACCACTGATCTAAGGCAACAGGACCAGGTGCACTTCCATCAT
Source organism: Lampris incognitus (assembly GCF_029633865.1). Classification (NCBI taxonomy): domain Eukaryota; kingdom Metazoa; phylum Chordata; class Actinopteri; order Lampriformes; family Lampridae; genus Lampris; species Lampris incognitus. Next base: position 9,452,841 of record NC_079219.1, on the reverse strand, counting down.
CTCCTTACCGTTTCCTTACTCTTTGTCTCCTTGTGATAGTTCTGTCATTAACATTTGGCAAGGTGGCTTTTGCTTGTTGCTCAAGCTCATCAAAATCTTCTCTAATCTTGCTTAAAAAAACCCTGAAGTGAACTGTACAAACTTGCACAAGTACTCAATAACAGTCCTGATATCTGAATGGCTTTACTGACCTTGTGAACATGACCTAGCACACGGGTCCAAAAATGCAAATTCCAGTTCTTCCATTTTCTGCAGAAGATTGTTAGTGTGAAGCCTGGTATCACCCTTCCCATTAACATCAGAGTACAAATGACTGAGGGCATCAGTGATAGCCCTGTAACTTTCCAAAATAGCTTCTGTGGCGCACCTGCTTGTGCCTCCCACCTAGTGTCTGATAAATATTTAGGCACTTTTGACTGAGGTTGCAAAAATGATTTTAGAATTGCCCATCGCTTTGTGGAGGATGAAAAGAAGGTATAAATTTCATTGATAATGTCAAAACGGTTCAGTGCATCAAGGCAGCAATCAACAGCCAAAAGGCATGAAATAAATCTTGCAAATTTGTTTTTTTCGATGATTTTTTTGCTGCATACCGTTGTACCTACCAGCCATGTAGGCAGCATTGTCGTAAGACTGCCCTCGGCATTTTCTAAAGTCAATTTAAAGCTCAGTAGTGAGATAGTTAAACACTAACTAAGTCAGTCGTGCTTTCTCCTGTGTGGTCTTTTAGCTCAAGGAAAGTTAAAAATCTCTCACTTGGTAAACCGTCTTCAGGTGATACATATCTGATAATTAAAGTCAACTGATCAGTATGTGAAATGTCAGGGGTAGAATCTACTGACAAGCTGAAATATCCAGCCCTTCTCACGTCAGCCAGAACTTTTTTTTGCCATGAGTTAGATCATTTCCTCACATACAGTTTTTGACAAATAAGAGGGATTTCCTGATCTGGGATTTCCATAGCGATTGATATGAACCAGTAAAAATGGATCAAATTTTGCTACTGGTTCTAAAAGACCAAGATAATTGCCGTTATTTGGATGTCCAAATTGTTCATTGCCTCATCTGAATGGTAAGCCTCGTTCTGCAGGAGTGCCTACTACAGAGATAATTCTCTCCATGACATGCCGCCAGTACTGCTGTTCTGCTTTTATTTGTTCCTCTAGCTTTTAAGTTAACGTTTGTCCTCTCTTCCGTGTTAGGTAGGTCAGCATGGCATTCCTGTGCTTCTCTGAGTTTTCATGAGTTTGGATAAGATAGGAGTTTTGCCAGTCATCAAACCCTTCAGAAGCTAAAGCTGTAGCAGAAGATGCCAGGTTTGGAAAGAGTTTACAAACAAAGCAATAAATCTGGCCTTTTGAGGGAGAATACACAAGCCCCTCTCTGCTATATGTTTCCCCATTGACTTTTGTTGAATAAAAAAGAGCTTTCGTGCCAAACCTGGACTATGGTCCACAACGGTGCTGAACTTGGGAGGGGCCCCTCTCTACCCAATACTTCCTCATGTGATAATTCTGTCCACAAACCAACGTCTGTAACAGTAGATCTATGTTTGGCCTCGTCTATATCTGCATCCAGAATACCCTGGACGTGGCCTATCTTACCAGGTGTGAGCATAAAATTCTGACTATCCGCATTATTTTCTTGTGGCTCTTTAGCCTCTCCCTGTCCAGTAAGTGACTCTTGAATTAGTTTTATATGTTCATTTTGAGCTGGCATCATGGCTGCTTCCTCATAATCAGCTCGCTGTTCCGCGTCCTGCTTCGCTGTTTCTGTTTTTGGGAGATTTTCTTCTGGTTGAATGTTAGTAGTCGGCTGGATAGCTCCACCACACAGATCTCCTTGTGTTGGTATCGATGGATCTGCTTCACCGCTGGTGCTTGTTCTTCTGTCAGTGGCTGATGCAAGAAAGCAGTGATTGAACTTAACTTCTTCACCGTATCATTTTCAAGCCTCTTTCTCTTGCTCTTGCTTGCACCACTTTCAACTCTTTTCCTCATGCTCAGATGAGAATCTGGAAATAAAAAGTAAAACTAATCTTCAACAGTTATTAGAAAGGAAAACGTGAAGGGGTGCTCTCACAAAATGGGGTCCACTTCAATGAAGGAAAAAAATCAAAAAATTCACTTTTTTTCTGTATAATGTTTGTGCAACTTTTCTTAAAGAATTGTTCCTTATTGACAGTTTCATTGCAAAATCCGAATCAATATCTTATATTGTGTTTGCTGTGTTTGTCTGTGTCTGTCTTGCACTGTTTGGTGAAGGCACAGACCTCATTTCATTTTTAACATGTGCCTGCACATTGTTTTTAATGACAATAAATTGAATTGAATTGAATTGAATTGAAATCTGCTTCCAAAAACCGTTTACAAAACGAGTCTGCTTTTTCCTGTCATTAACAAAGACGCTATAAATCAGCGTAGTTTTATTACTAACCTGACTGCTGAAAACGGCAGCGTCCTCTGCATATACTTGCGCAGCTGTTTTCAAATATTATATGCCTTGCCAGAGGCCCCCGTAGATTTTGAGGCCCGAGGCTTCAGCCTGCCAGGCCTATAGGTAAATCCAGCACTGTCTGTAACCCATTACCTTTCTAAAGTAACCATCCCAACACTGCAGATATATTCGAAAGTTACCAGCTGACATCATAGAATGCTACATGGTAATCATATCATAGTAGTATTATATGAAGTAGTAGTTTGTAGTTGTACATTTGCTGCAGAGTAATCATACCATACCCAAATGTGCATGTCATTTCAAGTACATTTAGTGTAGATGCATCTTCGATCATCAAGAGGCAGTGAATAGGAGAATCAAAATACAAAGTAGATTTACATGACCACATATGAGTATAAACAGTAAATACTCGTCACCAGAGCACAAACTGTCAAGCAGGTCAGGGGGCACAAGAGCAGGCAGTGCTAATAATGGTGTGTAATGGTGTACATATACTGGTGCGCTCTGTCATGTCCATCTACCTCAGGCTTGTATGTAAGTAACCCGCTAACATCTATTTCAGCATCTCTGATATATTCTCTGCACCGTTGCACTTTATGACCTCTTACTTCACCTGTATATAGTCAATCCTTGTGTATATAGCTGGAGATTGTTGTGTTGTAGTGTTGTTATTCAATGTTATGTACACCGAGAGAGCCACAAAACCAGAGTCAGATTCCATGTAGGTGCAAACCTACATGGCCAATAAACATGATTCTGGTTCTGATTCTAAGCAAGTAAAGGTACAGTAGTGATAGGCAACATCAAAAATAGCATTAACTAGAAAGTGCCATCAGTCAATTTACGATTCTTGCTTGGAGACTATTTAAGGACTAGGGTGAGCAGGGAGAGGAAATATTTTTAGGTTTGCTGTGTGTGATGGTATTGTCCAAGAGGATATGATTACACTGATATCTTTGTTTTGTACTTTCAAAATGTCTTAAAATGTGGCGTCATTACCACCCTAGAGTTAAAATAGACATTTTTAATTCCTTTTGTGACCTGTAAAGACTTGTACAGTTTCAAATATCCCCCGTGTCTTGGTCCTGTTTCAGTGGGTGGAGTCTCACCCTCAGTGTGAGCGGATGCGGCTGGGGGACATGCAAGCCAAACCCCACCAGAGGATCACCAAGTACCCGCTGCTGCTGAAGGCTGTCCTCAGCACCACCCAGGATCCCTATACACAACACAGACTCAGAGGCATGGTATGGATCTTGAGGTGTCACGGCAACCTGTCTTGTTCTTGACTTCACCCAGCATGCACGCAAAAGTATCACCAAAACCACTGCAAACTAACAACCAGTGACTGAATTTGCCTCCTCCCCAGTTGTCCAGTGTCAATGCGTTTTTGGACAGCATCAACGACTACTTAAGGTTCAAAGATGAGGAGCTCGCGCTCTCTATCTCTGCTCAGAGGGTGGAGGGATATGAGGTGGAGGGGATAAATGAAGAAATCGACAAGGTAAAAGATCCAAATAGTTCCACAGAAATACTTGAATACAAACGAGTGCCCGTTGACGGATGAGTGCCCCTCTCTGAAAAACATCAGCAGATCCCACCATCTCCCCTTCCTTTTCTCCCCCAATTGTACTTGGCCAGTTACCCTATTTCATGAGCCGTCCCAGTTGCTGCCCCCCCCCCCCCCCCGCTGAGCCAGGGAGGGCTGCAGACTACCACATGCCTCCTCCAATACATGTGGAGTCACCAGCTGCTTCTTTTTCCCTGACAGTGAGGAGTTTTTCCAGGGGGATATAGCACGTGGGAGGATCACGCTATTCCCCCCCAGTCCCCCCCCCGAACAGGCACCCCGGCCAGCCAGAGGAGGCGCTAGTGCAGCGACCAGGACACATACCCACATCCGGCTTCCCACCCGCAGACACGGCCAATTGTGTCTGTAGGGACGCCCAACCAAGCAGGGCGTAACACAGGGGTTCGAACCGGCGATCCCTGTGTTGGTAGGCAACGGGATAGACCGCTACACCACCCGGACACCAAAATCCCACCATGTTTAGTTACCGCGTCCGACAAACTTTCGAGATGAGCTTGAATGATGATCTGCCTGCGTTAATTAGACCTGTCACCTTAAATTCAGATATAGAAATTAAATTCAAATTTGCATACCAACATATGTTTCGCAAATGAACTCTATATTCAGATGAAATTAATACACAAATATATAAATGAATAAATGAGAGAATGCTGAGAATTGGGGCAAAAATTATGAAAACTCAGATCACTCAATTTAGTCAGGATGCAGACATAAAGTTAGAAATGTAATTGTAGGCCTTCGCGAAGTGGAGGGCGACGACAATGGGCCCGGTCATCTGGTCGTGCACCTTTTGCTCAGGAATTCCTCTGAAAGGTGTCTCAGTCTCCGCTTTAATCCACCTTACGCCCATAGAAAAACCATGTTGGGCAGCTAATTACGGGTCCCCGGATAGCGTTGAAATTTTCAGACATTTTTGATATGCAAATGTGAATATGAATTCAGACTCACCAACCATTCTGTTCCAAATGTCAAACGGGGTTTTGGTTTTTTTTTTTGAATAATATGACAGCTTTAGTATGTATCGCTACAAGAGATAACTGATCGTGTAGGATAGCAGCAATTTAAATAACAGGTTCCCTACTAAAGAATAAGAAGGACGGTGGGTATTCCGCACATGTTTTAAGAATTAGTAAAAAAAGATCTTTCTTTTGCACAGCAGGAAAAAAAGCCTGATCATCATTTGCGTCCTTAACAAACTGACATCTGTCTATGACTACCATAACTGCCAACTTATCTGTGCTTAACAACCACGCAACTTCCTCCGAAACTGAGCTCCAGCACTGGAGAGCATATGCTATGCAGTGTATGTCAATGCTGTTTTAGCTGAGCAGACATAATTAAAGAAGGTAAGCTGAGGTAAAAAGGTGTTATAAAAAAGTGAAATTGAGAATGACATCAGAATAGGGCGTCCGGGTAGTGTAGCGGTCTATTCCGTTGCCTACCAGCACAGGGATTGCTGATTCGAAACCCCCGTGTTACCTCCGGTTTGGTCAGGCGTCCCTACAGACACAATTGGCCTTGTCTGTGGGTGGGAAGCCGGATGTGGGTATGCCTCCTGGCTGCGGCACTAGCGCCTCCTCTGGTCGGTCAGGGCGCCTGTTCAGGAGGGGAGGGGGAACTGAGGCGAGTAGCGTGATCCTTCCACGCGCTACGTCCCCCTGGCGAAACTCCTCACTGCCAAGTGAAAAGAAGCATCTGGCGACTCCACATGTATCGGAGGAGGCATGTGGTAGTCTGCAGCCCTCCCCGGATTGGCAGAGGGCTGTGGAGCAGCGACCGGGACAGCTCGGAATAATAGGGTAGTTGGCCAAGTACAACTGGGAGAAAAGAGGAGGGGGGGGGGATGACGTCAAAATGCACATATGTTCACTTTAATATATCGTACTACATTGATATTTATTTTTCACGGACGTCCTTCTTAGCATGTCCGGGAAATCTGCCGGTTTGATTTGACATGCCCCATCAGAGGAGTGGGTCCCGGAGTTGTACGTAAGCTGCTGCTGGAGGAGAACTTGAGGACCCGAGGCAGAAAAGACAGCAAGGTATTTCGTGACCGCGCACATGGCTAGCATACACACTGGACTCCATCTCTTTGAAATGAACGCCTTATCTTTCTTGAATTACATGTTTCCTTGGACGTTGTGTCCTGCAGCTGGACGTGGTGGCTCTACTTTTCTCAGATGTGCTGCTATTGACCAAAGTCCAGAAGAAGGCAGAGAGGCTGAAGGTGGTCCGACCCCCTCTAGCCCTGGACAGAACGTGTTGTGTGGCGCTCAGAGATGGCTGTGAGTGCAAACCTCTGTTTCACTACTGATACCAGTTATACTCTGTCCACATAGCTTGTAAAACTTTGTCATTCCTCCCTTTCGTGTCAGGTTCATTTGTTCTGGTGGAAGCAACTGAGCTTGGCTGTGCTGCAAATGTCTACGTGTTTACAACAGCCACCTCCGAGAGCTGCTCCACCTGGATATCTACCATTCACCTGGCAAAGGTGAACAATGATATTTAATAAAGTTTCACTTAACTTAACTTAACCGAACTGAATTTAACTTAACTTAACTGAACTTAACTTAACTTAACTTAACTTAACGTATCATTCCATGTTCCAAAATAGCAATGGTCCAGATGTACTTACGTGATAATAAGTTGCATTATATGAATAACATAGAAATTAATTGTTCAATACTGTATTTACCATTCATTGAAGTGTAGCTGAATTAAAGTCCTGTGTCCTGTTGACAGGAAACACTGAAGGGCCTGAGAGAGACAGAGACAAACAAGCAGCTGGAAAATCAGAGACTCCAGCAGTCTGAGGCCAAAATTGCTATGGAAGCTGAGATAGCTGACGTGCAGACTAACAATCCTCCTCTTGAACAATCAGAAGAAACTTTTGTGGATGAACTCACTGAAAAACCCGTTATCCCCAAATCAGAGAATGGGACGATGGAATCAAAGGTAACGGAGACAAATTATCAACCTTCAAATCAGGTGGATACTAATGGCTCTGGGTTGCCTCGCCAGCTTCACAATTTCAGCAAAACTTGCAGCAAATCAGAGCACGGACACTTTTATATCCCCCGCCCACGGGCAGTCCAGGGAAGAGAATGTATAGAAATGAATGTGAGAGGCGAGCAAGCTGAGGTCCAAAGGGAGGATGAAGAGTCAGCGGTTAAATTTCGAGGAACAATGGAGAGGAGAGTGACCTGGAATAGTAACAGACAAGCACCCTCTGACTCAGGGGAAAATATACTGACGAGAAACATGGCAGATCCCTTACGGTACAAGCTTGACAGATCACAACTTCTCTTAGTCGATGGATACCCAGACGTGGACTACCCATCTACCGAACCTAGCACTTTTGTCTCCACTTACGGCGAGCACCTACCGACAGATTCTATGGGGAGTTCTGAGTTTCAGTTTCAAGGATTTCCACGAGCATGGGAGAGTTCAACACGAAGAGACTTGGATACCCAGTCTGTCAACCAAGAAACAGGAAGGCATTCCCGGTACTGCCCATCTGAAGAGGAGGACACCCTTTCAGAAGTGTGGAGGTTCTCTAGAAAGTTAAAGTCCCCCAGGTTACGCAGGAGGAGGCCCGTCAGCAGCCACCAGAGTGCCTCTACTGTGATGTACAAGCCGGGCTTCAAGGGCTCAGGGGTGGCCTGGTCTGCTCCCTATACCAACTCCTCCTCCAACTCAGACTCCGACTGCAACCAGAGGGTCAAAAGAAACTTTCCTTCCTTTGAGAAGGACCTCGATTCGCACCAGATGCTGAAGCTGATGTCCGTGAAACATAAACAAGCTATGTTCAGGAGCATGTCTGATGAGAGAGTCTCCCCAGATCCCCAAACATACTCTGAGCCTGAGCTGCCCAAAGAAGCGCCCAGTCAAAACCTCCATAATATAAGGAGGCCCAAACTGAAAACCCAGAGGAGCGCTTCCACTCCTGACATCATCATTCAGGGAGCACACAGGCTTCACATGAGTGCCACCTCCACACTACCTGGAATAGAGGTCACACCCCCTCCCTCACGAGGACACCACTTGCAAAGGAACGTCTCCCCACTAGATGGCCTTTTAGAGAGAGCCAAAGTGAGACTGAGAGACCAGGAAGTAAAACGAGAGAAAAATGGGAAAATGCGCCAGGTCAGAACATTGAACCCGCCCCCGTCTCCATCGCTGTCTACCACACCCTCCCCATCACCCAGCGACGGGGATAGAGAGACGGAGTGGGCGGAAGTGGAGCTTATGAGATGCAGAGCCCCTACAGTCAGTATGGGATGGAAGGAGCAGTTGGTAGATGGAGATGAAGAGGAAAAGAAGCACAGGTGAGAATGACTACATCATCCTGCAATACTTACACCCTTCATTATACTCTTCATTGTGCGAATATGGTTATCACTGGGGAAAAAGATGGATCTGAAGTCATTTTACAAATTAAAGAATATACTTCTACCTACCCAAATTCTTTTTACCTCAGAGCACAAACAAATATGTAGGCTCCTGACCAGCTCAATATTTTTACTCTATTTATTTCTCTACATTCACCAGAGATAGGTGAGAACAGTTTGTCAAAGTCTCAAATTTAAGACAATTGAAAGAATAAATCTGACATGAGCCAAAATGATTTTCTTGGAATTAAGTCACATTTTCTACAAAAGAATGTATATTACTGGGCGTCCGGGTGGCGTGGTGGTATATTCCGTTGACTACCAACACGATGATTGCCGGTTCGAATCCCCACGTTACCTCCGGCTTGGTCAGGCGTCAGTACAGACACAATTAGCCGTGTCTGCCGGTGGGAAGCTGGATGTGGGTATGTGTCCTGGTCGCTGCACGAGCGCCTCCTCTGGTCGGTCGGGGCGCCTGTTTGGAGGGGAGTGGGAACTGGGGGGAATAGCGTGATCCTCCCATGCGCTACGTCCCCCTGGCGAAACTCCTCACTGTCAGGCGAAAAGAAGCGGCTGGCGAATCCACATGTATCGGAGGAGGCATGGGGTAGTCTGCAGCCCTCCCCGGATCAGCAGAGGGGGTGGAGCAGTGACTGGGACAGCTCGGAAGAGTGGGGTAGTTGGCCATGTACAATTGGGGAGAAAACCAAAAAAATGAATATTACTACTTAATAATTAATAATAGCTGTGTGACAATTAATTTATCCGAGAAAGAAAACTTTTCTTTTGCCTTCCTCCACGTAGAGGCCATAGTATAAGGTCTCCTACAGAACATGCTCATGGAGCTGGCAGTAGTCAGTGCCTTGCTCAAGCACACTTCAGCAGGGTAGATAGCCAAGGGCAGTTTCCCTCCCTCCAGACGTCTTCTGGTGGAAGGGACACCAGAGGACCTGGTTGTACAGTCATTAGGCGATTCTCCATGGGAAGAACGACACAAACTCCCAGGCTGGCGCGAACTACAAGTGGAACTACCCCGTAGTGGGCCCTCTCGAGTGGCGTGTTTCCATTGCGATGTAGGAACCACTGGGCTCATGAATTGTCGTCATGAGCCCGGTGGTTCCTACATCCAAAGATGTAACCCTATTCTTCTGTCTGTCGGCCCCAACACCCCTTGAACAGTCTCTGGAGGGAGAAGACAGTTGTACAGACGGGAGACAGGAGTCCTGATGGTGGTTGAGGCAGAGCAGGTTTTCTGCATTTATTAGCCTTCTCACACAGCACCACTCGCAGCATACAGAGGCAGCTTGTCATTGGACATTTTGTCCATTTTTCGGCTGATTTCTCCATTTCGCTTGATCGAAACTCTCTAGTCTTAGTGCTTGCTACCACACAGGTTGGTTGCTGGCTGATAAAACGGTACTTGTTGAACACCGAAGTAATAGGCTGGTTGCTTCTGACGTTCAACCAATCAGCATCGAGCCCCGCCCAGCAGGTTTTCAGGGCTGCTCAGAAGTACCCACCCCAGAGCAGGGACTACAGATGTTCCCGTAAAAGTCCTAGTAAGAGTTCCGGTCAGGGGTAGTTCCTCTAGTGGAAACACTAGCAAAGCTGCCGGCCCCCGAAAAGGTTCGGGTCGTTCCGCTGGTGGAAAATGACCTATTATATCTCACCATCTCACTGCTCCACCACTGTGACAGACAACCCATTAGTCATATTTGCAATATCAAAATAGTGCTTAACAGACACTGTCACACAAAATACACAAATCTGAGTGTCACATTTACGCTTAGCGCAGGCTTTTCCGTAGAATGAGTCAAAGCTTAGCTTTGGTTTTTGGTCATCCGTGATCAGTCACACTAGCTGGCCCTGTCCATGGTCAGCAATACAATACAGACTCATTTTTTCACAAACTAATTTTTTCCATTCACTAAGAAATAGAGAAGGGACATTTTGGTGTTAGTTCTCAAATCTCTTCTTCTGCAGTGAGTTTTGAGTACTGGCGGGTTGGCTAATGACCAGAAAGCTGTGTTAAAATGGAAACATCACAGTTTCCTTCTTAGACAGATTGGTGTCGGTGTCTGCTCTATTTCTGCCAGCCTCTCGATTTATCTCATTCTCGATTTGAATCTTGTGACACACACAAAGCTAATCTCATCGTTCTCTTATGCTTCCTGCACTCCATATTTCATGAAACGCTGTTTGCGGTGGTTAAATGTTCTTGTGTTTTGGTTTTTTTTTTCCGTCTCTCATGTATTACATAATCTGTTATAATATTAATGAATTGCTGCAAAGCGTTCGCACCATGGGACTCCGAAAACCCCCCATTAAAATGAAAACACGTTATATCTCTATGCTGCAGCGTGGCAACTGTCCGAGATTGAGCAGGCCCGCGTAGTTATAGGGGCCACGTTGGTAGGTAAATATAGAAGATAATCTACTTTTTTCTTTGTTTCTATCTCCCTCCTTCTCTAGCGCTGTCTTTACAGATGGAGTAAATGTGGACTGGCCAGGCTGGTGTTTTGACGATGAGGAGGTCATGGATCAGCTCACCCCTGACGTGTGTAGTGTTGATGATGAAGGGCTACTGGAAGGCATCCGTCGGACTCTGACCTCATGCGATTTCAAACTAAATGCAGAGCAAGACGACGGGGAGTGCAGCCAGGTGTAACTGATGTGCTTGCATGTGCTCGGTGGGGTGCAACACTTCCTCCATATCCAAACTTTCGCTACGCCACCCAAGACCAGGCGTCTGGGTGGCGTAGTGGTCTCTTCCATTGCCTACCAACACAGGAATCGCTGGTTCAAATCCCTGTGTTACCTCCGGCTTGGTCGGGTGTCCCTACAGACACAATTGGACAATTGGCCATGTCTGTGGGTGGGAAGCCGGATGTGGGTATGTGTCCTGGTCGCTTCACTAGTGCCTCCTCTGGTCGGTCAGGGTGCCTGTTCGGGGGGGGGGGCACTGTGTATAGAGAGAGTCTGGCCAACTGGCTACACGAGCGCCATATTGCCTACCAACTGGTAATAGAAACCAGGAGGACGATTGAAGCACTCCATATAACAGGGTAAGCTATGAGCCTCGTTATGTCGTGTGACCAGCTTAATGAGATAACTGACCGACAGTCGCCTCACTTTTGACTACTGTTAAATCAGAATTTAACATGACTATTGTGTCTGTCAACCTTATTAATTGGTCACATGGCAAAATGAGGCTCACAGTTTACCCTGTTTTGTGGGTGTAAAGTACCATGAATGGATCACTCTGGTAACTTCTAGTACCAGACTTTGACCTCAACTTAGAGGAAACAAGAATTTACTAGATTAAAAATTTAGATAACATATTGAAGCTCTTGAGAAAGGGGTTTGGCCTTTTAAGGCCACACCACTGCATAAATAATTTTGAGAGGCACTTTGTGTATTTTACATCATTCAGTACCAGTATTTAGGCTTCCAGAAATTATGGATTTTCCATCAATTCAATCCCAGATTCAGAGAACCAGAAATTTGTTTATCATTGCGTACCAGTAGTCAGAGCAGGTGGTTTAATACCAGATCAGGAGCAGAGGCTATGGTACTAACATGTTTCACTTCTTCAGTCCATGATGAAGGTGATGAGCTCAGGAAGAAACCCACCAGCGGCCATAACACAGTCGCAGGCACAGAGCAGGGGCCTCTGCTGCATACATGTAGATTTCAACCCAAAGAATTTACTCCACAGACTTTAGATTTTACCCACTACACTACTGGTGTGGTGGGTAGATTGGTGATCAGTACCAGTATTACATATTTTGCAACGTTCAGTAGGCTGCTAGCGAATGATAATGAGCAATAATCTCAGGGACTCTTGAGAAATATTAGGCCTACCAGTTTCGAGGTTTAGTCAGTTCTGTATCGAGGCTCTTGTCTAGTTTATCTCAACACTACTCACACACTGCCTCGGCTCAGGCTCAGGCTCAGGCCTGTCACTCAATCCATCCCATATGACAATCTGACACTGTTTACATTTGCCTGATTTCTGTCAACGGTTATACATGGCTTGGATGTGCCATACAACTGATTTCCACACAACAATACCTTATTAGGTAGTTAGTTTATCGAAAAATCGTGAACACTGAAATTAACTCCCCGAGCACAAGTAGGAATAAGCTGAGGGGGACCAGCCCAGCCTGCCAATCTTCACGGTCCAAACTGCCCTCCTTTGGGCATCCTGTGGAAATCGATGCATCATACGGCCTTGTTCCGGCCGAACGGAACAGCCCCAAGCCGCACAACACACCGTTTCTCCTTCAACTGCTGCAAATCGGCGAGAAATGGGCCCAAAATGTCATGATGACAGAGCCAGACGTTGGTAGGCAACATGGCGCCCATCAAGCCCGTGACAGGCTCTCAGCCAATCACAGCGCGTGTTACAAGAAAGGCGGGCCAGACTCTCTGTATACACGGCGTTGGGGGGTGGGGGGGGAATAGCTTGATCGTCCCCCTGGTGAAACTCCTCACTGTCAGGTGAAAAGAAGTGGCTGGCAACTCCACATGTATCGGAGGAGACATGTGGTAGTCTGCGACCCTCCCCGGATCGGCAGAGGGGGTGGAGCAACGACCGGGACTGCCAGGCAGAGTGGGGCAATTGGTCGGATTCAATTGGGGTGAAAAGGGGGGGGGGGTCCCAAGACCACAGTTATACTACTTAAACTCTTACGTTCAACCTGTGAAAGGGTAGGGGGGTCTTGGCTACAGCAAGCGGGTTAAGATTTTGCCTTAGCGCTGGTATTTGGTGAGATGATATCAAATCCACCAAAAAACGCTGGCGTCCAAAAGCACGTATATTCCTTGGCTCCTTCTGACTTAAAGAGCCTGAATCTGAACTCATGGATGCTGATGACTGTGTAGTTATGAAGTGGCATGTAAAATAATGTCACACTGTTATTTACAAAATGCCGGTACAGTCATGGTCCGAGTTTTGTGTAAGTACGACCACACCTTGTTATAATAGTATTTTATTTATATGAGTAATAATGATATCACTCTTTTTGCTCATTGCAGCGGAAAGAGCCGTAACGTGTATAACGAGGAAAGTGTGATTTAATCCAGGGAAGTGAGTTTTATTTGTTAAGTATTTTTATTTCCAAGAAATCTGTACAAAGTAGTATTTTTCATAAAACCGTTTCTATATTTACAGCTGATATAACGAAGCAATTTGCAAACTTTCCAAATGCATTTATACAAAACAACAAATACTGCTACATGTGTCTGCTCTGGATATGTGCAAAACCTCCGTGTGAACAAGCTTCTCCCAACTTCTTACAGGCAATTACAACGTACGTCTTACTGCGCTACAGTGATTTATGGAGTTTTGCTCGCAGCATCTCTACTTGGATACGTCGTCTTCTTTCACTCGCTTCCTTTCTCTCTCTTCCCGCTCGTTGGACAGGGCGTGGACAATGGTCTCCATTGCAGGGTACTGGAAGATTCTCTTCCTCTGTGGAGAAGAGACGCACCAAGTTTTAACAACAAACAACCTGGAGAAAACCGGCAGCGATCCTGTTTGGAGCCGTAAAGTCTTCCATTCACTTATGCAATCTCGTTTTTCAGTGGCGGCTGGTGCTAAAATTTGGAGGGGGGGGGGCACAATTTACCTTGGTGCAGCACACCCGACAGCTGCTTTAATGTCCACACAGTCACAGAGTCATTAAGAAGGACAATGTAGCCTACCGATTCTATCAGGGTTTGTATAGATGGTGGATGATTGACAGTTGAGACGAGGCGTGGTGGTGGGTGTGAACATGATTGACAGCCACGAAGATTGTCCAATCACATTAGATAAAAAACCCAAACATTTAAACAATACCAATTCACTGCCAATAAAAGTGGGAGTGTCTGGGGCGCACACAACTGCGCCCCCTGGAAAATCTGAAGAAACCAATCAGACAGCAGCCTCAGGTCACCTGCTCACCACAAGTTTGAGGGCTTACATAAGGTGTCGTTTGGCCGGTGCCCCTCACCCAGGAAGTATATGTATTCAGACGGAAATCAACCAAACACCATGTGGAACCAATATTTAATGGCTGCTGACAGGCGCTCACAGACTGAAAAACACTTTTATTTCATAATTATTTGCATTATACAACTAAATTATATTTAACATGTTTAAGGAGAGTTTCATCTCTTGATATTTGAAGGGGGCGACACCCCAGTGCCCTCTACTGGCCAGCTGCCACTGGTGTGGGTGTGTGTGGGTGTGTGGGGGGGATACTTACTCTCTGGTAGTTTTTATAACTCTTAACGAGAACCGGCAGCAGCACCAGCAGGAGCACGCTGAGGCCGATCACTGTGACGGCGTCACTCGACATCCCCGTCTTCTTGTGCCCGGTCAGACCACCTGCAGGACATACGCAAAAAGTTACGACCAAGGCCCCGTATGTCTATCTTCCATCGCTGTTGAAGCTGAAATCCATGGCTTTTCCTACATTCATAGATAGTTATCATAGGGTGTCCGGGTAGCGTAGCGGTCTATTTCGTTGCCTACCAACACGGGGGATCGGCGGTTCGAATCCCCGCGTTACCTCCGGCTTGGTCAGGCGTCCCTACAGACACAGTTGGCCGTGTCTGCGGTTGGGAAGCTGTATGTTGGTGCCCAGACAGCATCCGGATGTGGGCCACTTCAGGCAATGATGCGGCACTGACGGCCTTCTTCTGGCCCTGACAAAATGGATGTGAGCCTGAAGTGGCCCACATGTATAATAGCAAATGTGGCCCAAATACACCAAATCAAATGTGGGCCATTTTTTGGCAAAGATGCGGTGCTCTCGGCAACATGGATGTGACCCTGAAGTGGCCCGTGTGGTAAATGGTGAATATGGCCCAAATATCACAAAACAAATATGGGCCACCTTTGGCAAATATGTGGCACATGCGGCATTGATGTGATGATGATGTGGCGTTGCATCTAGCTACCAGTTCTACCGTCAATATTACTGTACAACAGTGTTTCCATATAGTCCGATGTGGTTTGTAATACGTTTGCTTGCCTGTGTCAGCTTTGGTCCATGGAGGCCATTTTTACACGGGTGGGAACTGTTTACTGCCAAGCTGACGGTGCGCGAGCCACAATGGCTGCTACGCCTTGTTTGCAGTCCTTGCTGCCAGATGAGGGCCCGGTCAGGGTCAACACGCATTTCAGCTTTAAGCCGTCATTGTTTTAGCAGTAATTATGATGGCGGTGATCAATATTCTTCGTGCGTTAACACCATAAAGCAGTATCAGAACTGTATCAAGATAAGTGAGCTTACCCATTACGTGCAAGTGGTACGTTGCGTTTCCCAGGATGCCGTCTCTTCCGTAGAAACGACACGTCCATTCCCCAGAATTCTCTCCTGTCACCCCGTTGACGCTGACGACGTTCCCCTTCCCGATGGAAGTCGCCGACTGCGTGCCATTGAGGTCATAGGTCACGTGGAACCACTCGTAGTCAGTGACCTCGCTGGGGTCACTGAGGTGGCAGGTCAGTGTCATGGAGGGGGCTCTTCTGGTGTTCACGGCTTTGCTCTCAACTGCAAAAAAGAGCAAGAAAAATATCGATGGTATGAGCTGGTGTCACACAACCTAAACCCGAATATGCAGACACTGCATCAGAATCTTATCTGGCGACCCTGGAATTACTGGGTATTCAGTACACAGAAATAACTGTAATTAACAGAGAAGCCCCTCCTCAACTCATATATTGCTTAGTAGTTACCGGGCACCATAGTTCGTGGATGTAATTTTAGGGGTTGCCAGTTCACTTTCTATGTTTGGCATGAGTAAACGTTTATCTTGTCTTTCCATAACATGACGTGGTGACCGTGGTGAAATGGTTGGAGCTTACCGCTGGCAGTGACAAGCCGCAGACCCCGAGTCAGACTTCGTCCCTCTATCGTCCCAGAGCATCTGTACTGGCCCCCATCCTCCGGTCCCACCTCCATCACACGTGCAGACCTATCCCAGGGACGCTGAAGGGTCAGGGGGCTCAGATCGAACGAGGGAGGCAGAGCGGAGGCCGTGGACGGAGACCGGGGTGCGGTGTTCATTTTCTCCCACACGAGGTCGGAGGGGTTATAACCGGGGGCAAACACGCAGGGGAGAGTGACCGCAGAGCCCACCGCGGCGTACACCCTGGTGTCGTCGTCGGCAGGGATGACGATGATCCCTGTTGGAGGGGGTAATACAAAGGTGAGACGTGGACAGAAGACGCCGGAGATGGTTTCGAAAATGTCCGTCGTGTGGAAATATAGTCATCCTTTGTGCGTAACCTCACCTCTCACGGATAGATGCTGCGACTGCGTGGTGAACCACTCCTTCTCGTTGTAGTGCACGACACAGGTCCAGTCTCCAGCCAGGCTCTGAGAAGCCTTTCCGTTCATCGCATTCTTACTGATCATACTTATTTTGCTCTGAATCTGAGGCATAAATTGGGTGCCGTTCAAGCCCCAGCTGGCCGTGGCCCCCTTAGGCCAGGGGGTCACATTGCAGATAAAGGACACATCATTGCCCTCCACTGGGATGGGTGGGTAGATGGACACTGTTAAAAGACACAAGCCGGGGTTGAGATTTTTTTGGACATATTTACAGATGTCCCCTTTAAACTTTTGTACTTGTGAAAGACGGGGCAGCTTCACAGCAAGAAATCTGTTGTGTTCTATATTCTATTCTGTTGTGTTCTATATTCTATTCTGTTGTGTTCTATATTCTATTCTATTTTGTTCTATTCTGTTGTGTTCTATTCTAATCTATTCTATTTTGTTCTGTTCTAGTCTATTCTGTTCTGTTCTGTGCTATTTTATTCTGTTCTGTCCTGTTCTATTTTATTCTATTCTAGTGTGAAGCATAACTTGTTGATTTGAATCTTGCAGTTACTAGACAAAACCACCTGAAGCAGTTCTCCACAAAAGCTTTGCTTATTTTACTTATAAAATGCTCTTCTCAAGGTGACATAACTAAGCAACTAAGTTGCACAACTCAAGATACAGACTCTTAATCATGACAAATCATCTTACATATAGTCACACAGCATGATAAGACTCGTTCGGGCTCGTTCAGATGTGTGTGTATTGTGAAAACAGGCTCAACAGACTCATCTACGGTGAAATATTGGCCTGGTTTCCTGACCTTTGACGACTCGGAGCGTGACCACATTACAAATCAGCTGGTCTCCATCCGTCACTCTGCAGGTGTACGTTCCTCCATCGCTTTCCTTCACATCCTCAATGTGGAGGCTGCACTGGCCCGCTCCAAACCCAGAGTGGGGGCAATAAACCCGACGTGGCCCTTGTCGTGCCCAGCCGTGGCCCCAGTATTCCAGACCACTCTTCTGCTTTTCCCAAACCTTGCTGTTGGTGAAAGGAGAAGATTGACGAGACGTGTCAACAGTCCAGTAGGAGACAGGGGGGAGATGTTGAATCGTGGAGGGAGAGGTGGGGAGGGGGATTTGTTGACATTACGGAGGGGTATGGCGAGCGAGCTGGACGGACAAGATATACAGGGTAGGACTAGTGGATAAACACACTGAAGAAATGAGAAGTTGTTTCTTACCCTCTGCTGGCCTTGCTCCAGCTGATTTTCTCTGCAAAAGCAGTTGAGGGGGCATAGTCACATGGCAAGACCGCGTTGGAGCCCACCTCCACCAAAACCTCCGCCTCCTTACACCTCAAGCCTGCAGGAAGGAGACAGGAAAACCTCAACTTTTGCCCCAAAGGTGCAATTTGATTTCACGGCTTCCACCGCGAGTCGTCGACTCTCTAACACGTCACCAAAAACAACTGATTTCCTTTCGAACGTGTTGAAATAACCACATAAAACATATAAGGCAGGGGGAAAACAAGAACAAATGGAAATAATAGTGAACATAATTTTGCAAACTCTCCGTACCAACGCAAGTAACAACTGGGCCGTGTTCGAAAAGGGCGTCGGATGAGGTAAAGAACTTTCCTGGTCCTACCCCCCCCCCCACACCTTTTTCTTTTATACACATTATCACTCAAATCCAAACTAAGCAAAACTTTCAAGACAAAACAAAAGTGAGAAAAGGAAAAGAAAAGAAAAACCCGATGCGACGACTAGATATCTGAATAACGCAGGGATCCGGTTACTACACCTCACCTTTCACCAGAAGTGCGGTCCCCCAAAAGAGCAGACAACCCCACAACATGTCTCCAGATCAGGTCCCGTCCCGTCCTGCCGTCTGTGCTGCTACCAACCCCTCGACTCCTGCTGGGCCCGGGTCTCCTCCGTCTGCTCGGCTTTGGCTTTGAATCGGCCTCCTTTTGTTGCACCTCCGTTGAGGTATGTCAGCGCGATGCCTCCTCTGACAGCTCTCGCTCGCTCGCTCGCTCGCTCTCTGCGCGTGTGTGTTTGCGTGTGTGCGTGTGTGTGTGTGTGTGTGAAGGGGCCCGGGGTGTATATGTGCATGTGGGACGCGCTGTGGGCAGGAAGTAGGTGCGCTTCTAAGTCACGTGACTGCAGCCGCAATCCAGGCTTTGATGCGGTCTGAGACTTTTGTCACTGACACAGACTGGAAACTTGAAGACATGCAAACAGGGAGACCCACCTCCACCCACGGATTCTCTTTCTTTCATGCCTGCCCACGCTCTTCTGGCTATCTGTCTATCTATCTATCTATCTATCTATCTATCTATCTATCTATCTATCTATCTATCTATCTATCTATCTATCTGTCTATCTATCTGTCTATCTATCTATCTATCTATCTATCTATCTATCTATCTCTCTTTCTTTCTCCCTAGCTAGATAGCTTTCCATCCATCTATCTATCTATCTATCTATCTATCTATCTATCTATCTATCTATCTATCTATCTATCTATCTATCTATCTCTCTTTCTTTCTTTCTTTCTAACTAGCTTTCAGTCTATCTATCTATCTATCTATCTATCTATCTATCTATCTATCTATCTATCTATCTATCTATCTATCTATCTATCTATCTATCTATCCCTCTTTCTTTCTTTCTTTCTAACTAGCTTTCAGTCTATCTATCTATCTATCTATCTATCTATCTATCTATCTATCTATCTATCTATCTATCTAGCTTTCCGTCTGTCTATCTATCTATCTATCTATCTATCTATCTATCTATCTATCTATCTATCTATCTATCTATCTATCTATCTATCTATCTATCTATTTTTGACTTTGCAAAGGCCTGCAGAAGCCGGCTCCATCTTGAAAGTGTTCCTACAGGCGGGCTTTTATCTAAGGGCCCCGCGCCTCTTGTACTCGGTTTAGCTTTATTTAGTCGACACAACTTTACTGCAGCTGACCTTCACTTCTTTACCGGACGTACTGCGGTGCCTTGTTTTCAGTTGAATTTGCTCATTTCGTAACGTCTCTTCACCTTCATTGACCGTTATAAACTTCCGTTCTGTATTATTTTAGTTACTTTGGTGTCTTATTAACTTTTATCTCCTTTGCTGTTTGTAAAGCACTTTGGAGTCCCTTTTTTCAGTATAGCTGCAACATCAATGAAATTGTTGTTGTTGTTGTTGTTGTTGTTGTCGTCCCACTGGGCATGCGTGTGCGCGCGTGTCTTCCTGACGGGTGCCGTGTGCCCCTGACTGAGCGTCGAGGTAAACATTCTTTACCGGAAACGCGTCGCGCCGAGCGGCGCTGCTGGAAAACGCGCGCAGCTGAAACCGCGCGGCTGTTTCTTCCCCGCTGCCTGGCAGCGAGGACGGCGGCGCGAGGCCTCGGCCCGCACCACCGACACGTCTGTGTGCCGCTGTGAGTGACGCACACGAGGACAAGGGACTTCTTGTCTTCATCACGTCCCCTCTCTTGCGTGTGTGTGTGTTATTCACATACTTTATTTCTAAAGTACAATAACAACGGTAAGAGTTTTTGCAACGTAATATCCGGAGTAGGTCTTTGTAAAAAAAATAGACAGGTAGATTAGACAGACAGACATAGACGGACGGACGGACGGACGGACGGACGGACGGACAGACAGACAGACAGACAGACAGACAGACAGACGAGACACAGACGGACGGACAGACAGACAGACAGACAGACAGACAGACAGACAGACGAGACACAGACAGACGGACAGACAGATAGATTAGACAGACAGACGGACGAGACACGGACTCAGACAGACGAGACACAGACGGGCGGTCGGACGGACAGAAGATAGATTAGACAGACGGAAAGACAGACAGACAGATATATGACAGACAGACAGACAAACACAAACAGGCAGACAGATATATGACAAACAGACAGACAGACAAACAGGCAGACAGATATATGACAAACAGACAGAAAACAGAAAGACAGACAGATATATGACAAACAGACAGAAAACAGAAAGACAGACAGATATATGACAAACAGACAGACAAACAGGCAGACAGATATATGACCAACAGACAGACAGACAGGCAAACAGACAGACAGATATATGACAAACAGACAGACAGACAGACAGACAGACAGACAGATATATGACAAACAGACAAACAGGCAGGCAAACAGACAAACAGGCAGACCGGGTCGTGCGTATATGTGTACACGGTGAGAGACATGTTCAGAAACAGCAGGCAGAAGTGAGAATGTGTAGGCAGAACCTGCGAGCTGTTTTTGTTCTCTTGAACCAAACTTTTTCCAGTCGCTGAGCTGCTGCTGCTCGGTGATGGCGTCTGATCTTCTCATCCATCGACGACCCCCCCTTCACACCAAACACCAAACGCTTTCTGTATTTCTCATGCAAATGCGCGCGCGCGCGCGCCCCCCGCTATGAGGTGGTCTTTCCTACAGCTGATCTTTAGAAAGCTCTGTGAACAGGGGGGAAGGGAGGTACAAGTGAAACCCCTCACATGGAAAGACTAGCTCAGAGGGGGTGCTAATAGGGATGAATACTATGTTAATTGGATGATCTTGGAAAATATGCAGACGATATGCTGTAGAATTTCATCGAATGAATCATTGTTCCCCAACCCCTCGTTCAATACAACGCAGCTCTGCACATGTCCGACACATTCAAGGGATTTTGTTTTCCACTCATCAACGACTGTGCTCTGATATTGCATTTATAAAGCGCCCTGTGCTATCCGGAGATTTAGGAAACACTTGCTGAAGTTCAATTTCAACAATTGTTTCGATCAAAATTTCTAATATGCCGAGGATATTTATCAATGAGTTTGGAGCCTGAATCAAATCATAACAGTATTTCAAGTAATAAACGACCCGGAGACTGATTATCACCCTTCAAAAAAAAAGAAGATTTCTTGGCAATGTTTGCACAATTAACAGAAAGTCAAAAAGTCCCACCGCGTGCAGTGCGATGCGATTAAGGAATCTGCCCAGATCATTAAGTATGCTGGCGCGGTTGCGTAATACATGCGGCGTGATTCTGGTCATGGAATCCAATGTTTAATAATTTTATGTTGATCTAAAATTCCACAGATTCGCTGACGTCAAAGCAAATACGAATGATGTTAATTTGTACTGCACTTGTTACTTCGAAAATGACAAATTATTCCATTTAATTGGTTTATCAGTAAGAATGAAACTACCTCGAACGTGAACGTGTGTGTATGTGAGAAAGAGAGAGAGAGAGAGAGAGCGCGCGCGAGAGAGAGAGAGAGAGAGCGCGAGGGGGGAGGGGGAGAGGGGGGAAGAGAAGATAGACGGACAGACAGGCAGACAGAGACAAACAGAGAAATAACGAGTTCGCATTATGCTGACTGGCAGTACAAACGTATCATTTTGTGCGATGAAGCTATAATCGTAATGTGAAGTTGAATGATGTTTATAGCCAACATCTATTATCAGCATAGCCATATATGTCAGGGAGGATAAACCCACAGAAATTATACCTTTAACGTTGTGGAATATAGTCCCCCCCCCCCATTAAAGCTTTTAGAAATCTTTCGAAAGCCACGTTCAGTTACATTTAGCTACATCTGATGCAACCTAGCTCGAGTCAGCTGTGAATGAACGAATTGATTAATTGAAACAAACACATTGTCTTGGGTTTTATCGCAATTTGAATTAATTTTGTTCTTCATTTCGATAGGACATTTGGGCGTGAAACTACCGAACTTCGTAGACATTTGGTTTTGCGCTTGGTTTAGGAAGTTTACGGTAACTGCGCGCTATGAATTCTGGGTTACTTTGCAAGATGGAAGCCGCCGTCGTCGGCGTGTAGAATTGTCCCTAACGCAGTCTGCAAAGCGTTAAAGGTCGATAGTGGCCGTTGATTTTTGAAACTGTGGCTCATAACAAACATCTCCGCGCTTGAATATCCTAATTAGGTAAATATTCTCATTACTTTGTCTTGCAAGGTCTGCGAAATTCTCCCGACGCAGTTTACCTGAAGTTAAGTGGGGGGGTCAATGTCAGGGTGTACGTCATGACAAGCTAACAAGCTGTTTTGTATCGCAGTGTTTCAAAATCTGGTCCTCGGGTGCCAACGCACTGCTGCTTTTCTAGTTTCCTGCTAAATTAATTACGTTCAACCGGTGTTCTATCCCCCCCCCCCATCCTCCAATCATAAGAGGTTTTAGACTACAGGAACTACGTGTAAACCTGGCAGAACAGGGGACCGACAGTGTTGATGGCACCCGAGGACCGAATTGAGAACTACCGTTATATTGGATTGGATTGGATAATGGAATAAGCATCTATGGGAATAATCAACCCTGTTACAGGTTCACCGCATAGCTACGAATGATGAGTACACATGACTAACTTATGTCTTGTCACTGACAAAAAGGAAAATGATTTAGTGTCCGTTGACTTTGCCAAGGTAAGGAAGACCATGTCTGTGTTGGGAGGGCTACTTCAAGCTGGGGTATCCATCTGTCAGTCCACTGGAGCTTTCATGCAAGCAGCCAGACACATATCTACTGGTAGGTGCTGCTACTTGGCTGCCTGGTGTTGTATTTGATTAAAATGCTAATTGTCTAATGAATCAAATCACTTGGATTTAATTGGCTGTGTTACAGCACCTGTATCTCTGCAGCTATTTCTCCATACAACTGATGTATTTGTTACTTTGTTTAGTTTGGATGAGTCATACAGCTGTGCCAAATATTTAGTGTTTAAATAACGTGTTCCTTTCAGGTATGTGCTGCCGAATCCGGATGGTTGGTGTTCCTGAATTTAAGCCCGTAGACAGTTGGAATGAGAAGAGGACCATGTTTGGGGTCTATGACAACATTGGCATTCTAGGTGAGTTTCTTCGACAAGTTCAAAGCCTTACTCGTCCATTTCCTGGTTTTATGTGCCTTCTTTGTTTTTTTTAATGAGTTTTCTCACCCTTTCAGTGATTGTTTGAGCCTTTGATAGGACCGACAACCTATATCAGCCACACATGACTTGTAATCACGTTGATACTGCTAATGAACTGTCCATGTCTATAACACTATTTGATAACGTGGGAGAAAAATCTACCCATATTACCAGAGGAAAATTAAATTACATATATTGTTGTCCAAGAACACAATCTATTTTCCAAGAATAGATGAACAGTGCCGTGAAAAATTATTTTCCCCCTTCCTGATTTCCTCTACTTATGCATATTTGTCAAAATTGTTTCAGATCTTCATACAAAATGTAATATAAGATGAAGAGAACCTGTATAAACACAAAATTCTGTTTTTGAATTATAATTTTATTTATTTAAAGGAAAAAAGTTATCCAACACCAACTGACCCTGTGCAAACAAGTGATTGCCCCCTTAGTTATTCAATCAACCATTAACCAAACTTAATTGATCATTGGATTCAATAAGAGCAGACACACCCAGGCTTTATTACTGCCAGCCCTGATGAATCTAAACATGACTTATATAGAATCTTAAGATCAATGTGAAGTGGGCTTCAAGGTCTCAACAAGCAGCACACTATGCCGCCATCAAAAGAAATTACAGAAGAGATGAGAAAAAAGTTTGGAAAGTGTTACAAAGCCATTTCTAAGGCTCTGGGACTCCAGTGAACCACAGTGAGAGCCATTGTCCCCAAATGAAGAAAATGTGCAACAGTGTTGGAATCATCCCAGGAGTGGCTGGTGTACCAAAATCCCTCCAAGGGCACAGCAATGACTCACCCAAAAAAACAGGACAACATTTAAAGAACTGCAGGCCTCTCTAGCCACAGCTAAGGTCATCGTCATGATTAGATAATAAGAGATTGGGCAAAAATGGAGTTCATGGAAGAGTTGCACAGCGAAACCACTGCTAACTAAAAGAAAAATTAGTGTTTGTCTCACATTTGCAAAAAAGCACATTGAAGACCCCGAACCTTTTGGGATAGTGTCCTGCGGACAGATGAGTCAAAAGCGGAACTTTTTCGAAGACACGGGTCCCGCTGTGTCTGCGAACAGCATTTCACTGCAAGAACATCATACCAGCAGTCAACATGGTGGTGGTTGTGTGATCGTGTGGGGATGCTTTTTTGCCTCAGGGCCTGTGACTTGCCATCATTGACTGAGCCATGAATTCTGCTCTCAACCAGAACATTCTGAAGGAGAAAGTCTGTGATCTGAAGCTGAAGCATAATTGGGTTATGCAGCAGGACAGTGATCCAAAACACAAGAGTAAGTCCACCTCAGAATGGCTCAAATGAAACAAAATTAAGGTTTTGGAGTGGCCTAGCCGAGGCCTGACTTGAACCCCATCGAGATGCCTCGACAGGACCTTAAATGAGCAGTTCATGTTTAAAAACCCTCCAATTCTGCCAAGAAGAGTGAGCCAAATTCTCCAAAGCAGTGTGAAAGGCTGTTCTCCAATTATAGGAAGCATTTGGTTGCAGTTGTTGCTGCTAAAGGTGGCACAAAGTTGTTCAGGGGGGGCAATTACATTTTCACATGGGTGATATGGGTGTTGGATAACTTTTTTCTTCTTTCGATAAATGAAAGGATCATTTAAAACTGTATTTTTTGTTTACTCGGATTCTCCTGGTCTTGTATTACATTTTGTATAAAGATGTGAAACCATTCAGTGTGACAAATATGCAAAATTCAGGAAGGGAGCAAATACTTTTTCACGGCACTGTACGCAAACTCATTTATATATTGCTATTTAGCAAGGGGCTCTGTATTAATCCTTCTGCAATCCTGACCTCTGCCATTCAGAAATTTGAATAACAACACCAAATCAAAGCAAGCACGACAACTTCAGCAGGGAGGTCACAGATGCACATTTTGTTTGCCAAAATCTGCTGTTTTTGAACAGTTTCAGGAGATATTCATTTGCTATGATCACTGCACTGTTTGTTGTGGATGGCCGGTATGTGTGACAGGTCTTTTTGGAGGCAGGATGTTCATCAAAAACAACCTAGCTGGCCTGGCTCTGATATTTACTAGTCATATTATGCACCGGGGCACTGGGGGCGCACTGGGGCGGTTTGCAGCTGATTTGGAAATGGCCGGGATTAGAGTCAGCACCTCCAAGTCTGAGGCCATGGTTCTCCACTGGAAAATGGTGGATTGCTCCCTCCGGGTTGGGGATGAGTTGTCACCTCAAGTGGAGGAGTTAAAGTATCTCAGGGTCTTGTTCACGAGTGAGGGTAGGATGGAGCGGGAGATTGACAGGTGGATTGGTGCAGCATCAGCAGTAATGCGGAGATTGTACCGGACCGTTGTGGTGAAGAGGGAGCTGAGCCGGAAGGCAAAACTCTCAATTTACCAGTCATTCTTCGTTCCAACCCTCACCTATGGTCATGAGCTTTGGGTAGTGACCGAAAGGGTGAGATCGCGAATACAAGCGGCTGAAATGAGTTTCCTCCATAGGGTGTCTGGGCTCAGCTTTGGAGATAGGGTGAGGAGCTCGGACATCTAGAGGGAGCTCGGAGTAGAGCCGCTGCTCCTTCACATCGAAAGGAGCCAGTTGAGGTGGTTCCGGCATCTGATTAGGATGCCTCCTGGGTGCCTTCCTTTGGAGGTTTACCGGGCACGGCCAACTAGGAGGAGACCCCGGGGTAGACCCAGAACTCGCTGGAGGGACTACGTGTCCAATCTGGCCTAAAAATGCCTTGGGATCCCTCAGGAGGAGCTGGAGGGCGTTGCTGGGGAGAGGGACGTCTGGAGTGCCCTACTTAGATTGCGGCCACCACGACCTGACCCCGGAGAAGCAGCTGAAGATGAATGAATGAGTGGATGAACGAATGAATGAATGAACGAATGAATGAATGAATGAATGAATGAATGAATGAATGAATGAATGAATGAATGAATGAATTATGCATCGGAAAAGTTTAGATGTTACACATAAGGCAAGGCAAATTTATTTGTGTTGCACATTTCAGCAACAGGGCAATTCAAAATGTTTTACATAAAACATAAAAGGCATTAAGACAATGTAAAAGCAACATAAAGCAATAACAATACATTTAAAACGAATAAGAGGTGTAGAAGTTACAGTGCCGTGTGAGGTGATAATCAAAAGCTTCAAATTTCATTTAATCGGTGGCAGCGGCAAACAGGAAAGTCTTCAGCCTCAGTTTAGAAGAGCTGAGAGTTGCAGCAGGCTTGCAGGTTTCTGGGAGTTTGTTCCAGATATGTGGTGCATAAAAACTGAATGTTGCCTCTCTGTGTTTAGTTTTGAACTCGGGGGACCGGAAGCAGACCTGTCCCAGACCATCTGGGAGGTCTGGATGGTTCATAGTGTAGCAAAAGATCAGAAATATATTTTGGCCCTAAACCATTCAGTGCTTTACAAACCAAGAGCAGAGTTTTAAAATCAGTTCTTTGACGGACAGGAAGCCGGTGTGCAGACCTCAGAACTGGAGTGATGTGATCCATGTTCTTTGGGTTTTAGTAAGGACTCGAGAAGTGAGCGTAAAACTTGTTGAGAATGCTTGAGAAGACTTGGCTATATGCATGAACACCGGAGATTCTCCTCCTTCGAGATCTCCACATTTGATGATGTAGAAACATCCTCATTCCAACATCCTGGCTCTACTGACACCTGATGATGTGTCGCACTTGATCTGAATTTTGACCGTTTTGCCATGGCAAATTGGCCGACTTGCCTTCATGAATGTACTAAAACTAATAATTCTATTGCCTACCAACAAGGGGATCGCCAGTTCAAATCCCTGTGTTACCTCCGGCTTGGTCGGGCATCCCTACAGACACAATTGGCCGTGTCTGTGGGTGGGAAGCCGGATGTGGGTATGTGTCCTGGTCACCGCACTAGCATCTCCTCTGGTCGGTCGGGGTGGTTGTTCGGGGGTGTGGGGCTGGGGGGAATAGCGTTATCCTCCCACGCGCTCCATCCCCCTGGCGTACCTCCTCACTGTCAGGTGAAAAAGAAGCGGCTGGCAACTCCACATGTGGAGGAGGAGGCATGTGGTAGTCTGCAGCCCTCCCCAGATTGGCAGAGGAGGTGGACGCGGAAGAGTGTGGTAATTGGATGGGTACAGGGGGGGGGGGGGTCCAAAATGAAAAAAAAAACTAGTAATGAAAGTAACTAAAACGGAAAATTTTTCAAAAAATAAAAACTAAATTTGAACTTGCAAACCACACTAACAGCCAGCGAGAGCCAAACTGTAATTTATAGGAAAATCTGAACGCCATCGTGACACTGACACTGACACTCCCTCTTGTGCTTTGTCCCTCCAGGTGATTTTAAAGCCCATCCTAAAGACAACATCGTGGGCCCCTGCTGGCTGCGGGGTTTTCAGGGCAACGAACTGCAGCGTCTGATTAGGAAGAAGAAGATGGTGGGGGACCGGATGATGACTCTGGACAAGCATAACATGGAGAAGAGGATCCGCTTCCTCTACCGCCGCTTCAACCGCTACGGCAAACACCGCTAGTGGGGAACGAGCGACTCGTCCGACACGTCCGGCCAACAAACGACAAGGACCACGGGGGGGGGGGGGGGGGGAGTACGACCGTCACATTATGTCGCCTCTTCGTTATGTATATAGATATGTAGATCGACTGCTTGGTGTGTTTTTGTGTGTGTTCCTCCTGCAAACAAGTGTGACTCTCTTCAGTCCTACCAACACCTGATTTACCTGCTGGATATCTTTTTTTTTTGAAAGAATGGTCTAAAGAGAAGAAGACGTCTCTGTCCATCGAAGGTCTGCCAGTGGACTCAAACATAGAGGTGCCCAGATAGTAATGAACAGTACAGCGATGGGTTCTGTCACAGTTGGGCTACTGCAATTACATTTGTTTTGCATTCATAAAGGCTGTTGCGTAGGTGTCAATACAAATTCTGGCCAATTGCAAGGCTGATCTTGCTTGTATTGCTTAAAAGAAATGTGGGCAAGTAATATATTACTGGTGGCGCAGTGGTTAGCGCGGTCGCCTCACAGCAAGAAGGTCCTGGGTTCGAGCCCCGGGGTAGTCCAACCTCGGGGGTCATCCCGGGTCGTCCTCTGTGTGGAGTTTGCAGGTTCCCGCCGGGTCTGCGTGGGTTTCCTCCCCCAGTCCAAAGACATGTAGGTCAGGTGGATTGGCCGTACTAAATTGTCCCTAGGTATGAGTGTGTGTGTGTGTGTGTGTGTGTGTGTGTGTGTGTGTGTGTGTGTGTGTGTGTGTGTGTGTGTGTGTGTGTGTGTGTGTGTTGGCCCTGTGTGATGGTCTGGCGGCCTGTCCAGGGTGTCTCCCCGCCTGCCACCCAATGAGTGCTGGGATAGGCTCCAGCATCCCCGTGACCCCGAGTAAGGATAAGTGGTTTGGATAATGGATGGATGTCTTTTAACAATACCAGTGGCGGGTCAGTTCTGGTGTCTGGCCCGAGACTTTCAGGCAGGAGGCCGACTAGGGTTGTGGCGTCTGCCCCGACCCACCGAGAGGTAAAAAGGTCTGAAGTGTGTCCCAACATCTTACCCTCGAGGTGATTTTTATAACTTTGGATTTGGGACTTCTGTCGGTAGCGGCGATGCTCGAATGATGTGTGACCCAAACGGCGTCAGTGTGGCGAGAAGGCCGGTCGTGTCAATAAAGCCGTTAACGTTTGCTGGCGTTTGCTGCATCCTTACTGAGACTTCACTTATAATCCACATAAAACCCGTTTTAAAGGTAATTCAGTTGACGTGGGTCCATTTGAAATACGATTAATGAACAAGGGTCATTCTTGGTTTAGTTTTTTGGGGGGGCGAGGGGGGTGGGGGGGTCAGAAACGTGATAGGCCAGTGTGTGTTGTGTTTATTTCTCTGGCGTTCACATGTTGTGACTTAGCTCCCACAGGTGCGAGGGACTTCCTCGGTGCGGACCAAAGACCGGCTGCGCTCGTGCGATCCGGACCGTGGCGAGGGTTGTGCAGTGAAGTGTGCAGGTCTCTCAGCCGGCTTTCGTGCCGAGGTTCTGAGCTGACAGGCGAGGGGGGTCCTGGGCAGGCGAAGTCAGGGAAATGTAATGGCGAAAGACGACATGATCTAACAAGCAGGAGGAGGATGCTGTAGACCACAGTGTTTCTCAACCCAGTCCTCAAGGACCCCCTAACCTGCAGATTTTCATTGTAACCCTGCATAGGTAGCTCTGCTTGTACTTACTCAACCAATCATCTCACAGCACTTCATTATGCAAGGTGTGCCAACTCTGACATTCACTGCTGAATTACTACAAACAGGTACCTATTCAGGGTTGCAAGGAAAATCTGCAGGATAGGGGGTCCTTGAGGACTGGGTTGAGAAACACTGCTGTAGACCACAGTGTAAGTGTCAACCACATGGATGGGCGACGGGGGGGGTGGAGGAGTGGGGGGGGAGTGGGGGGTCTAGTCAACACTCTGTTATAGGCAACCACTGTACCGCAGTGTCGTCCTGCCGCCCTATCCGGCACAGAAAACTGCAGTACTGCAAAGTGTCAGTGAAGAGAGAGAGAGAGAGAGAGGGGGGGTGGGAGTGGGAGTCACACACTCGAGAGAGGGAGAGAGAGGGAGAGAAAAGAGGAGGGGGAGGGGGGGAGAGAGGTATACCGCACCGTCGTTACGAGTCCAACTGGAGAAAGCCAGGAGAGCGACGCATTATTGCAGTGCGGTACCGTCGCACGCACGCACCCGCATCCACGCGCGCGCGCACGCACACACGCGCAAGCGAGCGAGCGGAACCACCGCACTCCCTACCACCACCACCACCACCGCAGGACGCGCTCTCCGGGCGAGGGGCTTCTAGACCGGCCGGGCGGTGTTTTCATGACCGGACGGGGTTTTTACGTGTGTGCGCAAGCAACCGCGCGCGCTTCTAGCTTCTAAAGGAGGGTGACTCGCGACGGGGGCCGATCGTCGTCGTCGCTTTTGGTTTTTTTTTGGTTCTGCATCCGGTTCTGAGCATCTCCGGGGGCTCTCCTGCATCCCTCGGAGCGGCATCGCAGTCTCGCAGCCGAATTGAGCATCCTCTGACTCGCCTCGCCCCCCCCCTCTCGCCGCCGCCCCCTCTCTTGGACGGATTACACGCCGGGAGTGCTTTCCCCCCCAAATTGAACGACTCCCCCGCGCTCTGCCTCGCGGGCTCTGCGGGTGAATCGTATTACCCGGCGTGCGCAGCCGCTACTGCGGCACTTGCTTGGAGGACCCGCGGTGCCGCTCGCGCTCTGAGCCCTTCCCTCGCGCCACAGAAACCGGGACTCCGTTCGGACCCCAGCCCGATAAATTCCTCTCCCTTTTTTTTGCGATCTTGCTTCTTTTTTTTTGACATCAGACCCTCCCCCCCTCCTCCTCTCGCGCACCCCGTCACCCCTCCTCCTCCTCCTCCTCCTCTCCCTCCGTCCGTGAGTCAGTTCGTAACAGCTGCATAGAAGATGTGAGTATTAATGCGGCTTTTCTGTTTCTCTCCCTTGTTAATTGTTACGCGGGAAACTGCTTTTCCCGCTTCTCGTTATGAATTGAGTTTCTGTCTCGGCAAGTGAATGTGGTCTTCGTGTATCTTCCTCCGGCGAGCGGTTTAGAAACTGGTTTATTTCATCTTGGATGGGTTTTTGCTGACGCAAGTGATATCCCCCCCCACCCCCACCCCCCGTCACAGCATCGCCAAATAACACTAAATGTTGCATGAGGCTGTTCTCCGCTGCTGTTTTCAAGGTTAAATTTAGTTTCCATTGATATTAATATACATTGCAGTGAACGTACCTGAATATATAGATATATAAAAAAACGAGCGAACAGATTTTGAGCTAGTGCCGTCACGTGAGGGCTTCTGAGTCAGTAAATAAACGCTTTGGCCAGATGATTGACAGCTGAGCTTAGGCCAATCCAATTACTCGTCTAAAGCGCAAAGGGCCCGCGTTGTATTCATTACCCGGATCGCTTCATTTCTAACTCTGGGGGAAGAATTGTTCATCACTGAGTGAAAGTGTAAACCAGCTGCTTATCTTCTTCATCCGAGTCTGCTTTAACCCGTTAACCCCCCCCCTCTCTCTCTATTAACCCTTTCTTCACCGAACCCCCGCTCCTTTCCTCCATCACGCGTCTGTCCAGCTGTGTCGCTTTCCCTCTTTTCGGCTTTCATGCAAACTCGCCATTTTCTTCTAAGTTTTGGCCCCCTTTTCCCCTGCCCGTCACCCCAAATCTCTTCTCCCAGTATCCTTCGTCCATCCCACTGACACACTGGTAGGCCTGCTGCTGATTCCCTCCATCCTCCTCCTTTACCCCATCCCTCTGACCTGCCCTGTTATTCTCCCTTCTTTCACTTTTTCTCTCTTTCTGATTTTCTTTTTCTCTCATTCTTCCCACTACCTCCTCCCCCCTCCTTGCATGGACAGGTTTTTTTTTCTTTCTTCCGCTGTGCAATGACCGACACTGCTGATGAATCGTCCTCGTCTTTGCTCGGAAACTGCTGATTAAACGTCCTTCGTCGGAGAAGGTTTCTTACAGACCCTTACGTGTATAAGCTCTCTTCTGCTCAGACGTGAATGTGTTAATTTATCACTGAAAGAAAAGGGAAAAAAAAGGTCCACCTTTGCCCATCTATCCCACAACGCTATCCCTCCTCTCCCTTCTCCTCCTCCCCCAGGTCTGCCCCGGATGCTGCCGCCCCAGCTGGAGCCCCAGGCGCTCCTGGAGCCCCCGGTGCAGATGGTGCTCCAGCCGGCGGACCCCCTGCCCCACCTAACACCACCAGCAACCGCAGGCTACAACAAACACAGGCCCAGGTGGAAGAGGTGAGCTGGACCACGCCACACCAGGGTAGACCTGTGCAGAAAAGCCTGCACACTGATGGGACGGGCAATTAAAGAGTGCAGCTGCTTTTCCTAAGCCGGGTGTACTGTTGTCCTCTGTATTTTGCGTTCGTCTGTGTCCTGGGTGATTTCAACATGGTTTTGCAGTTGTTGGTCTGCTGTCTGGGCTAGATCGCCCTCCAAAAGATAAATCCTCATGAGTATTAAAACAAACCCAGGGATCCTTAATGCACTAAACTGGGACAAGCAACAGCATTTTGTGCTGCTAATTTTTTGCCCAATACGTTGCTTCCGTCATGTTTTCCTGCACAGGGTAGCACTTCACAACAATTACACCGCCTTGTTGTCTTTATATTGCGAAGCGGACAGTTCAGATCTTCTTATAAGCTCTGCTGCCAGTAACGAATGGATACCAACTACTTGATCAGTCTTTTATCTACTACGAAACACCCTATACGGAGCTTTGGAAGTTAGCTTCGGTTCGCTGTACTTCAGAACCAGTGTCTCTGTTGCTGTCCTCTTACCCATGCTTCCCCTCTTCCTCTGCACTACCCAACACTTCCAACTGTCCATGCCCCCCCTCCCCCCACTGTCTTTGTACCTTTGTGGACTAGGTGGTGGACATCATGAGGGTGAATGTGGACAAGGTACTGGAGAGGGATCAGAAGCTCTCAGAGCTGGATGACAGGGCAGATGCCCTCCAGGCCGGAGCCTCCCAGTTTGAGAGCTGTGCAGCCAAGCTGAAGAACAAGTACTGGTGGAAGAACTGCAAGGTAAGCGTAGTCAGTTGGGTTACAATAACACAGCCAAAAAATAAAGAGAAGTGAATCAAAGCTGGATGTGACTCATCAGAATGAACACAGCGGCAGTCCATATATATGGTGCAGTGCATGGAGACAGTACAGCTAATATAGATGATGTGAAATGCCAAGCATGAATCCAATCCACAACTCTGGCGCATCAGCACACCCACCGCCTGTGCCAAGCCGAGGTGCACTGAAGCAAACACACAGCGTCTGTGCCAGGAACGCCGCCGTCCTGCTCTCCACACAACTAATCTGTTAATGAGCTGCTGCGAAGGAGTGCAGCGAGGCTTCAGGGAACACGGGCACAAAAAGGGAGCAGAAACCAACGCGGCAGCAGAATCTGCACCACAGATTGGAAATTACCAAAGGGATCACCTAGCTGTAGCACGACATATACAAAACAGGAGATCAGTGACTTCATCTGCATTGCATTTGCCTACTACTTGTTAGTCATGCCCGTGTGGACATTCCTTTGGCAGCTGGGTTGTTGTGGGTTTCTGTGTTGAACAGACACGTAGCATGTGTGTGCATGCTGCTGAGGTATGGTCTGGAAGCACACCTCCCTCCCCTGTCTTATGAATGGACTCCTAGTACAACGGGGAGTGTTGTAGAAGTAAATGTCTTCTCCTTTCAGATGATGATTATGATGGGTATCATCGGAGTGATCGTGGTTGGAATAATATTCCGTGAGTAGAAGTTACTGCTTTTTACATATTGTAATGCAAATATCAAAATGTTCAGGTTTTCTCAATCAGGCCCTTGAGTACCACCACCGCTGGCTGCTGGTTTTCTCCTCTGCCAGGTCATTCATCTGTTGTTCAGGTTTTTCCAGCCTCCAGTATATGGGAGATTTTACACCTGGAACAACAGATGAATGTAATTAGATACCCGGCAGAAGAGAAAACCAGCAGTACTGCTGGTACCTTGAGGACCTGGTTGAAAACCGCTGTATCAAACGATTGGTAAATCAGTGAATTTGTTGCAATTCATAAATGAGATTATTATGAAGGTGAAAAAGAAACAGTCATTGTGTACTTTGCTAGAACTCAACAACTTCACTATGCAAGTTTGGCAGTAGCCGTGCTTGTTGGCTGCAAGTGGCACTTGTGCAGCGGCATACAGTAATAAAGCCTCGACACCGAAAATGTCTATTTTTTTTGTCTGCTACCATATATGAACTTATATTAGTTCATACAAAACGAACTGCATCCCATCCATTAGTATCCGAACCGCTTATCCTGCTCTCAGAGTCGCGGGGATGCTGGAGCCCATCCCAGCAGTCACTGGGCGGCAGGCGGGGAGACACCCTGGACAGGCCGCCAGGCCATCACACAAATTGCATCCCACTAGGGATTTAATACAACAGATAGTTGTGTTGCCAGAGCTTCAGCTGTTCTGGTGCGACCGGACATCTCACATATCACATGCATATTTGGTCTTGTAATACTGTCGGTAACAAACAAAGAGGGCTCTCGCTCACTAAGGAAGGAAAAGCACTAAGTTTGCCTTGACTTCGGTAGTTTTGAATGGATTAATACAAAAAAAAAACCCTGATTTGGCGTTGAGCCATCCTTGACTGTATGCCGCCGCAGCCTTGCGCTCTTTATTGAAAGTCGTGGAAGCGCCGCTCGCAGCAAATAAGCGCCGCTACTCTGCCCACTCTGCATAGCGTACCTTTAAGTGATGCTACCGTGTGAGGAGCCATGGGCAGCAGATGTCACCACAGGGACCAGGGGCCTCATTCATCAATTGTTCGTACCTACAGACTTGGTCTTGCACACCCATGGGATATTTTAGCCCCGAGGTTTGTGTGACAGACCAGTGTAGACCCTGGCTAACCCCCGAATCTAGACACCAGTTGGCTAACGCTGATGTCTTTGCAAGCCTGAGTGATTGCTCGTCGCAAGAGGCAGACAATAGATGTCAGGGGGAAGGAACTACAGATAACCACGAGGCTTTGCTGCTACCTGTCAGGGCTAAAAAAAATCCCGTGGGTGTGTAAGAACAAATTTCTAGGTACGAACAATTGATGAATGAGAACCCAGATGTGGTTGAAACAGCGGGGGCCCCACGGACCGCTCATGATGTTCAATGAATGGGTCACTGTAAGCAGCCCATCACGTCTTATTTCGGCATCCGGGTAGCGTAGCGGTCTACTCCGTGGCCTACCAACACGGGGATGCCGGTTCGAATCCCCGTGTTAACCTCCGGCTTGGACGGGCGTCCCTACAGGCACAATTGGCCGGGAAGCCAGATGCGGGTATGTGTCCTGGTCGCTACACTAGCGCCTCCTCTGGTCAGTCAAGGCGCCTGTTTGGGGGGGGGGGTGGAACTGGGAGGAATAGCGTGATCTTCCCATGCGGTGAAAAGAAGCGGCTGGCGACTCCACGTGTATCGGAGGAGGCATGTGGTAGTCTGCAGCCCTCTCGGGATCGGCAGAGGGGGGTGGAGCAGCAACTGGGACGGCTCAGAAGGGTGGGGTGATTGGCCAGGTACAACTGGGTTGAGGGGGGGGGGGATTAAAAAAAAGGAGTTTTATTTAAGAAATATAAAGAAATTCCACAGGAGAAACGAGCCTCGGTTTTTATTCGACATTTTGACCTTTATTATTTATGGACGTTGGCAGATAAAGGGAAAGGCTCGCATGATCTCTGCTCCGCTGCTCCAACGAGCCCACCTCGGCCTCCCTGATGCAAGTTGCTGCCGTGAATTATTGATGCCGTGCTCACACGAGCAGTTCTCCAACCGAATACCAACACGGAGGAGGCGCTGGCTGGCAGGGAGGAGAGGCTCACCTGCATGTTGCTGTGTTCGTTTTTGCCGTGTTGGACTAACGACCCTCTCTTTCTCTCTCAGTGTACTTCTTCCACTGATCCCCCCCCCCTCCGGACGTCACAGAAGGATATTGACTTAAGAAAGATACGTGAGAGGGGAGAGAAGAAGAAGAAGAAGAAGAAGAAGAAGAAGAAAAAAAAAGACACAAATCCAAGCGCCACCCCCAACCCCCTTCTTTTCTTTTTTGTCTCGACCTCTCCTTCCCTCTCTTCACGCGGTCTTCCATCAAACCCATCCTACACTCACACATGACGGTGGCGTGCACGGGCACCTCCGCTCTCTCCGCAACTCCCTCGCCTCGCTCCTCCGTCGCCTCCTCCCTCATCCACTGTGGAGTCCCGCTCACTCGCTCCTAACTGCATCTCATGCATTATTGACGTGGGTTGCAGGATGTGAAGACAGACACAGAGAGAGGGAGGGAGAGAGAGAGAGGGGGGGGGAGAGGGGGGAGGGAGAGGGAGGGAGGTAGAGAGAGAGAAGAAAAACGCTGGTGGTGTAGGACCAGGGCTGGAGCCGGCTGAAAGGAGAGCGTTACTCAGCTGCAGGGGATGAACACGAGCGGGGGCGAGGAGGCACAGCAAGAGAGGTAGCGAACGTGTAGCCGAGCGAGGGGGAGACGAGAGGAGAGGGCAGTCCCGTCCATCCCAGATACACCGAGGCTTGCTCATTTTACCCTTTTTCAGGGCGCCCCCCCCCATTTGTAAATTGATAACTGACATGCCGAAGTAAAAAAAACAAGAAAAAAAAACCCAACTCCTGTCACTACTGCTACCATCCTTACTTACTATTTACTAATACGAGGTCGTGATTAGATTAGGATTATGGTAATGTGTGTGTGTGTGTGTGTGTGTGTGTGTGTGTGTGTGTGTGTGTGTGTGTGTGTGTGTGTGTGTGTGTGTGTGTGTTTGTAATCCAGAGCATTGTAGCCAATAGCTGTTCCCCCAGGATTAGGTGGGGGACCTTTAAAGGTACTCGCTTCTTTTCCTCTTGTGCTTACACTCGTTTCACTTAGTCTGGTATTTCTGCAGGGCTGAGTACTGACATGTACTGAGTACTGACATGTACTGAGTACTGACATGGACTGAGTACTGACATGGACTGAGTACTGGCATGTACTGAGTATTGACATGGACTGAGTACTGACATGGACTGAGTACTGACATGTACTGAGTACTGACATGTACTGAGTACTGACATGGACTGAGTACTGGTATGCACTAAGTACTGGCATGTACTGAGTAGTGACATGTACTGAGTACTGACATGGACTGAGTACTGACATGTACTGAGTACTGGCATGTACTGAGTAGTGACATGTACTGAGTACTGACATGTACTGAGTACTGGCATGTACTGAGTAGTGACATGTACTGAGTACTGGCATGTACTGAGTACTGGCATGTACTTGAGTAGTGACATGTACTGAGTACTGACATGTACTGAGTACTGACATGGACTGAGTACTGGTATGCACTAAGTACTGGCATGTACTGAGTAGTGACATGTACTGAGTACTGACATGGACTGAGTACTGACATGTACTGAGTACTGGCATGTACTGAGTACTGGCATGTACTGAGTAGTGACATGTACTGAGTACTGGCATGTACTGAGTACTGGCATGTACTTGAGTAGTGACATGTACTGAGTACTGACATGTACTGAGTACTGACATGGACTGAGTACTGACATGTACTGAGTACTGGCATGTACTGAGCAGTGACATGTACTGAGTACTGACATGTACTGAGTACTGACATGTACTG
Source organism: Lampris incognitus (assembly GCF_029633865.1). Classification (NCBI taxonomy): domain Eukaryota; kingdom Metazoa; phylum Chordata; class Actinopteri; order Lampriformes; family Lampridae; genus Lampris; species Lampris incognitus. Next base: position 9,414,873 of record NC_079219.1, on the reverse strand, counting down.
AGTAGTGACATGTACTGAGTATTGACATGTACTGAGTAGTGACATGTACTGAGTACTGGCATGTACTGGGTAGTGACATATACTGAGTACTGACATGGACTGAGTACTGGCATGTACTGAGTACTGACATGTACTGAGTACTGACATGTACTGAGTACTGGCATGTACTGAGTACTGACATGTACTGGGTAGTGACATGTACTGAGTACTGACATGTACTGGGTACTGACATGTACTGAGTACTGGCATGTACTGAGTACTGACATGTACTGAGTACTGGCATGTACTGAGTACTGACATGTACTGAGTACTGACATGTACTGAGTACTGACATGTACTGGGAACAGTGAGACCAATGTGACGTTTTAACCCCGCGGAGACGGTTGGAGACCTAATGTAGTGCTAGAAAAGAAGAAAGGTACACAAACCCCCGAGTCGTGAGCTGTGTCGTTGTGTACCTGTGCTCACTTTCTGCACAGCGTTGTAGTACCACACGCAGACAGGCGTGTCCCCACAGGCCCGGCGGCGTGCCGTCGCGCACGACCAGGAGAAAAGCGGACGAGTCGAGTGGCCAACAGACAACCTCCACGCAGCGAGCTGACCCCTCTGACCCGGAGAAGGGCCCCCCCCCTCGAAACGCCCGACTCGGACCCGTCCGCAGCCGCGGACGGGGGGGGGGGGGCGGATGTGTGACGTCACGTCTCACACGGGCGGAGGAGGCCCCGGGCTCGGTTGCTGTCCGTTCGTTTGTTGCGTGTACCTCGGTAGAGTCCCGTCAAGAGCAGGAGGGTGGGAGTGTGAATACGACTAGGAAACCCCACATCCACCTGCTTGACCCCCCACCCTCCCTCCCTCCCTCCTCCCTCCTCCCTCCATCCGCCATCCCCACTCAGACAGAAAACAGACTCACTCGCTGTCACTTTACGGTAAGGTAAGAGCCCAAAGGCGGTGTTTGTTTCTAACCTGCATGGCGAGCGGTGTCCATAGTTTTGCCTATTTGTGTGACCTGTGTATCTGCCATTTCTGAGACCAACTGCCGACTGTACATTTCCTTCCTTTTAGTGGTTTAACGGACCTTGTGTATATCGTATCTCTTACCCGGTAACTACTGCATATGCAATGCAATGATATTCAAGTGTTTGCCAAAATTTTGTTAAACTCACTCGCTTACGGGGGAAAAAAAGAAAAGAAAACCCTGCTCAGACTGAGAAGAACTGCTGCAATACTTATACTGTTTCAACTAAACCGTGTAGATGTGTGTATGGGCAAAATCACAGTACACCTCTGTCAGATTATGCTCCTGAAGAAAAAAAAAAAGAGATGTTTTTAAGTTGTTTTTAACTTTTATGGGGGGTGATGGATGTTGATGAACCAGTGGATTTATGTCTCATGAAGCTGATTTCAAGAGTTGACGAGATTTTAAACCTTACGTGTGTGTTGCTGATGTGAACAAAGAGAGCGGGCAAATTAAAATGATCTGATGATGTTGTGCAACAGTGTCATTTGGTAAAAGGCTTGTGCGACATGATCCTGCAGACAGGGATGATGGGAGAGACGATATGAGAGAGACGATATGAGAGAGATGATATGAGAGAGAGATGCAACTAGATTATGAGAACTCTAAAATGCATGCTTACCACTTTTGCTGATGCTAATAAAGAAATCATGGATAGAGCCATGTGCCACGTGTGTTATTACATACTGAATTTATTACAAATGAGACATTTGAGTCCTGGGTTCGAGCCCCGGGGTAGGCCAACCTTGGTGGGTCGTCCCGGGTCGTCCTGTGTGGCGTTTGCATGTTCTCCCCGTGTCTGTGTGGGTTTCCTCCGGGTGCTCCGGTTCCTCCCACAGTCCAAAGACCTGTAGGTCAGGTGAATTGGTCATACTTAATTGCCCCTAGGTGTGTGTGTGTGTGTGTGGGCCCTGTGTGATGGCCTGGCAGCCTGTCCAGGGTGTCTCCCCGCCTGCCGCCCAGTGACTGCTGGGATAGGCTCCAGCATCCTGAGAGCAGGATAAGCGGTTCAGATAATGGACGGATGGATGGAGACATTATTTTGGAGGCTGGTGAAGTTGTTCCAGATCCCCCTGAGAGCCATGGCACCACTGACGACACATTTTAAAGACTTCTTTGGTCTGTTGTAAAAAAAAAACAACAACAAACAGAAAACCCCCAAAGCGGTATACTGTAGCGACTCCAGGGGGCAGCTGCGAACCGCCTCAGCTGGGACGCGAACCCGGGTCTCCCGCACCGCGGGCGAGCCAACGTTCTGGGCCAGATGCCCAACTTCAGTGTACTAGAAACATAAAATGTGCACATGTGAGTCTTCAACACGTGCTCCCCCTCAGCATGCAAGTGACATGCGTGACATGCAATGCGCATGTGCACATTCCCACGTGCACATCGTATGTCAGTAGCACAGTGCAGAACGGCGTCCTCCCCAAAATGTTTGTGGATTATTTAAAACAATAAAACGATTAATGCAAGCGCTGTCCCGTGTCAACATGAGGGGGCAGCGGGTTTATTGGGCCCGGCACCCGCCAACCCGGTCCGAAACCCCAGAGTTTAGCGTGCTCATGCGCACGTTGACTGAATAACCAGAGGCGGATGGACACGGGGAGCGCGCGCGTCTGTGGGGTGTGATGAGAGCTGACGGACAGCCGGGGGCTTGTCCGCTGAAGACTTTGTGAATCGAGGTGGGGACCCGGAAGTCCGCTCTGGCTTGTATGGACAACCAGTGAGCAGCGATTAAAATGGGCGTGATGTGACGTAATGTTCTAGTTCTGGTTAGAGTTCTGGCAGCGGTATCCTGGGCGTGATGTGACGTACTGTTCTGGTTAGAGTTCTGCCAGCGGTATCCTGGGCAAGCTGGAGGCATTTAGTGGGGCAAGTCAGAGAGGACAGAACTACAGCTGTCACGGGCGTCCGGGGGGCGTGGCGGTCTATTCCGTTGCCTTCCAACACGGGGATCGCTGGTTCGAATCCCTGTGTTACCTCCGGCTTGGTTGGGCGTCCCTACAGACACAACTTGCCATGTCTGCGGGTGGGAAGCCGGATGTGCGTATGTGTCCTGGTCGCTGCACTAGCGCCTCCTCTGGTCGGTCGGGGCGCCTGTTCGGGGGTGGGGGGGAGCGTGATCCTCCCACGTGCTATGTACCCCTGGCGAAACTCCTCACTGTCAAGTGAAAAGAAGCGGCTGGGGACTCCACGTGTATCGGAGGAGGCGTGTGGTAGTCTGCAGCCCTCCCCGGATCAGGAGAGGGGGTGGAGCAGCGACCGGGACGGCTAGGAAGAGTGGGGTAATTGGCCAAGTACAATTGGGGAGGAAAAAGGGGGCAAAATCTAAAAAGAAATAATAATAATAATAATAATAGTTCAGTGCAACACCAACATTTCTGACTGTGGCCCTCTGGTCAACTGTAGACCTAAAACTGAGCCAAATCAGTTTTATCAGAATTCAGGAGCAAAACGTTTGAAGTCCTCCAGGTATTTATACCCCGCTGTTCTCCATCTGGCCACCTAATCACCCCCCCCCGCCCCCCGTGTAACTGGCTCAGTGAGTAGCTGCATAAACCAACGAAGTAAGAGTATGAAAGTTAAGTTGTGACGTAGTAAAAGGGTTCCCACGTGATGGGTGAGTCTTTGCAGGTACTGAAAGAGGCGTATGAGGCAGAACTTACCATTTTACCTCTGAGAGTGTCCACCTTACAGGTGGGAAAGGCATCAGCAGCAGAAAAAGAGGAACTATGACCCAGATTCTGCCCACACTTTTCTGCAATCTGAACGCGGCCCAAAACGCCCTTGGCTGTGAATTCGAGTGCGATGGACCGGCGCCTGGTCCGGGGGGGGGGCTGATCCTGCCTCCTACCTTGTGCATGCTGGGAGAGGCTGCAGCAACCCGCGTGACCCTGACCAGGATAAGTGGGTATAAATATTGGGGGATGGCTAATCCTCGTGGGTACCCAACAGAAGGGACTTTCGTATTGTAGCGAATTCGGGGGGGCAGTCCGGGAGACCGTCGCCACGGCCGGGACGCGAACCCGTGTCTCCCGCTCCGCAAGCGACAACGTTAACCAGTCGACTAAAGGGTCCAAGCCGTTAGTCAAGGACCAACGTGTCTACTTATCCATGCACGTTACACTGTATGCTAAATGAACCACCAGTACAGATACAAAAAAGAAGAGTTTATTAGGAATAAAGAAAACAAAATGCGTGGCTTGAAATTCCAGTAACAGACTTTGTGACGTTACTTTATTAGAACGTGAGAAGAGTACTTTTATTTTGAAGTTTATTTGCTCCCCCTAGCCTTCCTCACGTGACTTAAATTCAGGAAATAGTTTCCTGCCTGGTAGTCATGGTAACAGTTACGGTCCAGCTTTCCATGCGGAGTTTCATATGTTTGCCCAGCTCCTGTGTTTATTGCTTCTATCTACGTTTGTGCCTTGGAGAGCATCGTCTGTAAGTTCAGTTGCGACATTATTTAAGTGATTGATGATGTCCGTCATAAGAACGTCGTTGTATTCATGTTAACAAGAAAATAGCTATGTGTAACGTTAGCTTCTCCCATTTTCTGTTAGCTAGTTAGCCAGCCAGGCTTTCGGTTGCTAGTTAGCCGTGTCAGCTCCGTGGTAGAAATGTCACGTTATTCTGTCTGCCCGTATTCCGCCTATATTAGAGCATACTGATCTATGTTATACGTACATTATTTACAATTGGTTCATAAGTCATGTGTGATTTCGTAATTCCTAGGTTACGTACAGCTATTTACATGCAGTTATGTAGCCTACAATTATTATTTACATGCAGTCATGTGCAGTTATTTACATGTGTTATGTAGCTATGTCACAGACATGTGATAACATTTTATAATTTATGCAATGTTTATTGAAACATTCTTTATCTGTATTGCCCCCCTATACAGTTTTACAAAAAAAGGTCGAATTCTCAAAGTTCTTCAGTAAAGTTCCTCAACTTGGACCGGGACTCTGTATTTCTTTGGGATTCTTCACGTTGGCTATCTGTCGGCCTGTTTATACATGGACACAAACACGTTGGACAGAACAGACTTAATTCACTTCAGTGCGCGTCTTCTCTCTCGTTAATCCTCCACCTGAGTTTCCAGCGGTCTACTTTCCTCGAGGGGGTAACGCGTATCAGCGGTGGATTCCAGGGAAGTCGGTTATGAATCTTAGCTCATGACCTGGTAGAAAAACAGTACCGTGACGATGAGGAAGCCCAGAAACATCCAATAGGAAGCTGTTGAGGAGAGCACACGGCAGGGTTAGTTAGCCAACGTACAACTCAGGGCTCTTCCACGCCTACCTTGTGTAGTGGAACGTCGGGCTTCTAGGGGGCGCTACACTACAGGTCAAGAGAATAAGTTGTAACTAGATAAGAAGACAATAAAACGTAAGCGTGATTCTAGAGTCGCCTCTGTCGTCGTGATATTGAAACGAAGGTTCAATACAGAACATTATACACGTTCAGACTTTTCGGTTTGATCTGAACCAGTATTACTGGGAAACCTCTCCCGGACCACGGTCCAAACCGACCGGGACAGCTCGGAAGAGTGGGGTAACTGGCCAGATACGACTGGGGAGAATAAGGGGGGGGGGGGAAAGAAATGCAACGTTTTCACAACCGGCAATATACAGATAGGTAACACGGCACATACGTGACTGGGGTTTTTCCACCACCAGGCTGACCGAGATGGGTGCGGACAGCGCAGGGTGGGCCACCCGGCACATGACGGTGGTGTCCGGGGGGAAGGTGGACGGTGTGAGGCTGAGGTGAGACGACAGAGAAAACGTCCCGTCGCTGTTCTGCCGGTGGCTGGTGAGAGACCCCTGCTGTGGCAGGACCCTGGGCTCGGTTTCTGTCGGAGAGAGGGATAACCACTCTATCTGAATGCCAGAAGAGAGAAAGCGAGAGAGAGAAGAAGAAGAAGTCAGTACATTATCAATATATAAGACAATACACAAAATGATCAAATGTGTACTCCAGCTCTGTCTGTGGGGATCACTGTTTTATTATCTCTATTTATATGACCCACCCAGGCCATATGAGACGCTCAAACCCTTGATAACGTTGGCGTCCGGGTGGCGTACCAACACGGGGATCGCCGGTTCGAATCCCCGTGTTACCCCCGGCTTGGTCGGGCGTCCCTACAGACACAACTGGCCGTGTCTGCGGGTGGGGAGCCGGATGTGGGTATGTGTCCTAGTCGCTGCACTAGCGCCTCCTCTGGTCGGTTGGGGCGCCTATTCAGGGGGGGAGGGGGAACTGGGGGGTGAATAGCGTGATCCTCCCACGCGCTACGCCCCCCTGGTGAAACTCCTCACTGTCGGGTGAAAAGAAGCGGCTGGCGACTCCACATGTATCGGAGGAGGCGTGTGGTAGTCTGCAGCCCTCCCCGGATCGGCAGAGGGGGTGGAGCAGCGACCGGGATGCCTCGGAGAGTGGGGTGATTGGCCTGATACAATTAGGGAGAAAAGGGTGGGGGGGGGGTAAAAGAATCAAATAAAACAAAAAGATAACTGATAACGTTTATTCGTTGATCATGTTGTGTAGGAATATATTTCTTGTCAAAGTTTCGTGCCAAAGAGGTTGAAAGCAATTTAAATGTTGACTGGGGGGCTGCGGAGACGCTCGGTGACATATAAAACAGCAGGACAGCAGGACCAGACCTGTGACCAGGAGACCGTGGCTTTCAGCTTCAGCATCACAGAGGAATCTGATTTAGCTATCAACTGGGGGACACCAGCCGACCACGCTTCCGGATAACGCCAGAGTTTTCGCACCGGTCCCCACTTCACAACACAGCCTCCCACAGTCTCACGTCCCCGCAAGTCTGCAGTCGGCAGAGTACGTTTTCATCCACCACGGCACCCACCGTGGCCCCCTGCAGCCTCCCTACGATGGCCCGCTCTGCGTCCTGGAGACCGGGAACAAGCACTATGTCGTGGAAGTCGGTGGCAAGCCGGAGCACATTTCTGTGGATCACCTCAAACCGGCTCATCTGGACTTGGACCAACCTGTTGGACTGGCCCAGCCCCCCGCGGCGGGGGCGCCATTCTACCCAGCCCCCACCCCTCCCCCAACAAGACCCCTAAGGCTCCTCCACCCCCACCCCCACTCCGCCGCAGGGTCCCTAAGACCCCTCTAGCGGGAGCCCCAGCCCCTGCTCCCATTTGGCAGAGCTGCTCCGGTCGGACCATCCGGTCCCCGCCATGTTACCTCTTCCTGTTATGGTGAATTCTGGGGGGGGCGTGTGTAGTGAACATAATTCACCATAGCTCGTGCTTTGTATTAAGTTGACGTGCTCGCTTTAAGAACTCGGGGTGTAGCCATGGTAACGGAGCGCCACGTTGTTGAGGCGGGGTTGTGAAATAAAAGTAGACAACATGCCGCCAAGGTTTATTTGGGAAAATGGTTATTATGCAGAATTACCGGTTAATCTGTACATTTACCAACTCAGTGGACATTATGCACATTTACCATCCAGCCATCCATTATCCGAACCAATTATCCTGCTCTCAGGGTGGCGGGGGATGCTGGAGCCTATCCCGGCACTCACTGGGCGGCAGGTGGGGAGACACCCTGGACAGGCCACCAAGGCCGTCACACAAGGCCGACATACACACACACACATTCATACCTAGGGGCAATTCAGTATGGCCAATTCACCTGACCTGCATGTCTTTGGACTGTGGGAGGAAACCCACACATTTACCGTAATGTATACATATTTAATAGGCCACTGTGCCAATCTAATAACAATATTTATTAACAATATCGCTTGTTTGTGGTGGTGGATTCCCAGAATGCCATGCTGGCTGTTAAGGGTCCGGGGTCCTGAGGTGTCCGTCACTAAAATGGCTGCTGGGCTGTGTGTGTGTGCTGTCATGATGTGTAGGCTTACATGACATTTTGTTGGTTTTATGTGGTAGGGGGGGGTGACTGTCACGCGTTTTGCACCCGGCCTGTTGTCACCATATTCCGCTGAAGCGCACACCCAGCTTGTGCAATGATGCGATCAGTTGGAAGGAGGATTTGCATTTTACTTTAGAAATTAGCTGTTTTTTGGTGCCAGCTGTCACTCTCTCCATGCTGTTTGCTCATCGCATCTTCGCACTTTTGCAGTAGGAAAGGACACAGCTAGCTAGGCTGGTAATTTGCTTTTTTTCTTCTTTTTTTTTCTGATGAGGGGAAGGAGGTTCAGAGGGCCACGTTTTAAGAGTCACGGTTCACTGCTGCCTTTAGCATAGCCCTGCACCCACAACCCGCTGCTGGTTGTGCGCCAGTGCGGGGGACCCCCCTGCACTCTGACCTCCACTGAATACAGAGCAATATTTGTGCTTGTGTCATTTTAGAGATGATCGGAAACTGGACATTTCTAATTATCGTCACATTTCTAATGTGTAACACAACAACAAAAAGGTGTGTGCGTCTTAAGACGGCGTTGGCTACAGACCTCGACATCCAGAGGGTAATAATTCTTGCAGTTGCAGCTCAGTATTTTAGGGAGCTCAGCCTGAAAAACCAGCTTCTGTTCGGAGAGAGAAACATGGGGGGGCTCTGGCAGAAAGGAAGACCAAGCAAGTCAGTGACTGGCCACACAGCCGAAACTCGCACAAAATATGCTGTGAGGGTTTTTTTTTTTATTTCAGTTTTTCCCAGATTTGAGGAGTCGTGTATGTACGGGTTTGTGTTCGGGTTGAGACTCACTTGCAACGTCAAGCTGTATGATCTGCTGGGCGCGCATACGGCCCAGGCTGACGGTACAAATATACGTCCCCTCATCCGAGACCTTTAGCTTTGTTAGGGTGAGGGACGCATTGCCTTCCCCGACCAGCAGCGCGGCATCCATGCTCGAACCTCCCCGCTCAGCATGTAGTACTAAAGACAAGGGAGACGAGGCAGGTTGAATTAACGACAGCTTTGAAAACTCTTTCACGGGTTTTTTTTTTTGAAGGCATTCGTGAACACTTCCAAGTGAGAGTACATTTTCTGAAATTCGAAATAAATGAAAGTTGCTGAAAGTGAGTCTGTTTATGGGGTTTTCAGTAGAGTGTTTATGGTGTAAATTAAATTTATAATGTGCATAAAATGGGCGGCATGGTCGCACAGTGGTTAGCGCGGTCGCCTCAAAGCAAGAAGGTCCTGGGTTCGAGCCCCGGGGTAGTCCAACCTTGGTGGGTCATCCCGGGTCGTCCTCTGTGTGGAGTTTGCATGTTCTCCCCCTGTCTGTGTGGGTTTCCTCCGGGGGCTCCGGTTTCCTCCCACAGTCCAAAGACATGTAGGTCAGGTGAATCAGCCGTACTAAATTGTCCCTAGGTATGAATGGGTGTGTGTGTGTGTGTGTGTGTGTGTGTGTGTGTGTGTGGGTGTTGGCCCTGTGATGGCCTGGCGGCCTGTCCCGGATGTCTCCCCTCCTGCCACCCAATGACTGCTGGGATAGGCTCCAGCATCTAGTGGTTCAGATAATGGATGGATGGATGTACATAAATATAATCCATCCATCCATCATCTGAACCGCTTATCCTGCTCTCAGGGTCGCGACGATGCTGGAGCCTAGCCCAGCAGTCACTGGGCAGCAGGTGGGGAGACACCCTGGGGGGAAACCGGAGCACCCGGAGGAAACCCATGCAAACATGGGGAGAACATGCAACTTCCAGACAGAGGATGAACCGGGACGGCCCCCAAGGTTGGACTACCATGGGGCTCGAACCCAGGACCTTCTAGCTGTGAGGCCACCGCACTAACCACTGCACCACCGTGCCGCCCCTAAAGTATAATATGATATTAAATATATTAAGGCATGACAGTGCTTAATAAAAATGTCTTATAAAAGATACAAGTCTATTCATATAATGTAATATTTCTCACTAGAAATGAGCATTTAGAGGCTATTCATTTAACCTCAGTGGTCTGCAAAGAGAGCTCGTTAGCGCTTTAACTACTCCCCATGGCAGTGGGAGCTGACCCTCGTGGGAGTTCACATCCCAACAAGTCCCCTGCATGGGACTATGGAAGACAGTTGCACCTACACACCCTCGGAGGTGTCCCGTTCACCGGCCAGGCCAGCTTTCATCCCAAACACTCGCTGTCCACTTCCCCTGTGCTGTAAACGCCACTCAACGCCCACTTCCTGCGCAATGGACATTTCCTGCTGCCTGAAGCCACAGTTGAGGACAACGTCCTCTCTTGGTGGGGCAGAAGCAAACCTTGCACTGGAAAACACGAGGAACACAACTGGAAGAAAAAAAGAGAAAAGGACAGCGGAGGAGTCGTGTGAAGAGTGATGGGAACGCTTGCATGGGTCTATCTGCATGGGAGGGGGAAAAAAGTGAAGAGTAGGTCATTCTTGCAAAAGCAGGACATTAACCTCCCGAGCTCACCCTCAGTCAGCAGGGAGCCTGACGGGCTGAGAGGCAGGCCCAGTTTTTCCTGCATCAGAGGTTTTCCCGATGATTGATTGTTCTCAGCCACCAGTGTCTGCAGGACCAGGGTGACGCTGAACCCGCCCCCTTCAATATGCAGGGCCGCAATGAAATGGGCAGGTTCTGAGGTAGTCTGGGAGCCATAGGGGAAGTAACGGCTTATTTCACACACCACTTCCTGCTCATTACAGTCTGCGTGGAGCAACAGGTCTCCACCTGGGATCTCGGGCGATGACACTGAGCACGAGGATGAAGAAATGAGAGAAATTGAGAGGGCTGGGATGTAAAACCTAAATCACAAGTTACAGCTCAGTCCTAGTTTCCTTTTGGAACCGGTTTCAGTGAGAGCGGCCGTTGCATAGCAAACCTTTGGCCTCCAAGAGGACGGCGTCAGTATCAGGAACCGAGGGCGGAACAAAGGGGGTGAGGGTCTCGTCTAACTGGTCGGGAGGAACCGCCACATCTCTTAGGACCAGCGTGGCCGGGGTACGGGTAAAGAGAGCTCCGCCTCCCATTCCACCCATTCCTACGCCCTCCTCCACCAGCGCGCAGGATAGTACCACATCTGCACCGCCCTCAGCTGGAATGACAGTTGACCAGGGCAGGAAAATGCAAGAATTTCATACTGACCAACAAAAAAACAAAAAAACAGTTGTTTCGTTTACAAAGGATTGTGGGTGCCAGGTTTGCATACTGAGATAGAGCTCTTACCAGAAACGCATGCAACAAGGACGCCAAACAAAAAGACTGCAAGCATCTTGAGTAAGGAGGTCTAGTCTAGGCGCTACAGACTGGGCCAAATGAGACGGAATACTGTCTTACAGTTCGCAAAAACACTTTCGCTTTTGATTTAAACCCGGAGTAACGTTAACATCTTTGACTGTCTTTAACTCAAAGCCGTCTTGGCCAAAATGGGCCAAATGGCTGTACACCAATAAATAAGCTCTGATCTAATTTAAAAAAATAAAATAAATAACTACAACAACAAAAAAGATGTACCCCCTTTGTATCCCGCCTATGTGCGTTACGCGCAGCCCAGGTGCTGCAGGCGAGGAACGAAAGCGAAAGATAGCGCGAGCACGCCCCGTTCTTATTTTTCCTCCAATGGCGGAGCAGCGTGACACTTCGTCATCAGTTACCAGGACGTGAAACGTTCCGCAGGTTTTCGTCCGGTTTATGCTCGCGGCGCCTTGCAGCGACGACGTCCGGATTGCAGAGAAATATACCACGGAGCTGGGAAACAGGTTTCGCTTTTACCCCCTCACCCCCCCCCCCACCCTCACCCCCACCTCAAGCCTTGATAGCAAAGCCAGAGTTTTTGATATCAACAGGTGATTTCCTGATACCAACAATTAAATTGTAATATGATCAATTGGCATTTAGTTAAAATCGATCGTCTGATATCAACAACTGGTATCTTGGCAACTTAAAACCGAATTGTAACTAGTTGTTGTAATTCAATTTCTGATATTAAAAATGGTTTCATAGATAGAGGAAATTGAATTTGTGATATCAAATTTTAAAAAAAAAACAGATCAAAAGCCAGAACGGCCTCCCAAACAGACACCTTCAGGAGGTGCAGTCCAGTCTATCACAGACCCCCCCACCCCACCCCTCCCATAAACTGAAACTCACACTAATCCGGATTATGGACAATTTAATGTTAACACACCTGGTCTAATATGTATCTTTGGACTGTACAAACACAGGGAAAACATGAAAACGTTACACACATGGGTTGGGTACGGACCCTTGACCCTCTAGTTGTGAGGCAGCAGTGCTAACAACTCAGAGATTAAATATCAAACTGTCATGGTTGATGCCTGGATGGATGCAAGAGGTCAAAGGGCATGCTGTGCACACTTGCACTCCTCAGCATCATGAATGAAAGAGGAAAAGAAAGTAAAGGGGTATGAAAAAGGAATCAAAACACAATTGAAGTGTATTTTATTTCTGATGGTGCAGGTGCTTCTGATTGAGTTTATGAAAATATAACAATTTCAGAAAACCACGTTATCGAGCGTGCTCTTGATTAGTAAATAGGAGAGAGAGGGAAGGTAGTGTGCAGCTGCAGCTGGACTTCGTCTCTGTTGTGTTTTTGTACTTTTGTCATTGGGATGACTACTGAGCGTTGCTGCGCTGTTTTTGCACTATGTGAGAAATCCTTGTCATGTGTCCCATGTGTTGTCCTGCTGAAATGTGGATTGCTGTGTGTCGCGGTGCAGTTAACCAGGGCAAATCCCTGTGCATCCTGATACTGAAGAATAAAGTGATTCTGGTTCTGATTCTGGAAGCAAAAACATCAGCCCAATGAACTAATTTTGGTTGTCTTGTTTGATCTTATTGATCCATTCCACGTAGTTGCCAACTTTGGTGTAGACTCCATATCTTCCAGAGACCCCACAGCCAACCCCCCAGCTGACGATCCCTGCAACCCAGAACTTCCCATCCGTGCTCAGGGCGAAGGCACTCCCACTGTCTCCTTGACACGAGTCCGTCCCAGCTTCAGGGACTCCGACACAGAACATATTAGCTGTCAGGTCTGACCTCAGCTCCCTGTAAGCCTTCTTTGCCTCAATGACAGAATCACTACACGTGCCCTGGTCCACAATAGGGATGCGCACGTATTTCAGTTTATTGGTAATCAACATTTGGTTTTTCACCAGTGTCATACCAAATCCTGACACCATCCTGCGAAGGAAAATTTGAATTAGATATTTAAAAGTATGCAACTGTTGTATTTAGTTGAGGAAATGTTTATGTAATGTGTACAAAAATTAACTCTAAGACTTGAGCAAAGTTAAAAGATTGACAGTTTCTTTTTTGGGGGGGGGGTCCCCCTTTATCTCCCCAATTGTACTTGGCCAATTACCCTATTTTCCAAGCCGGCCGATCGCTGCTCCACCCCCTCTCCTGACCCGGGGACGGCTGCAGACTACCGCACGCCTCCTCCGATACATGTGGAGTCGCCAGCCGCTTCTTTTCACCTGGCCGTGTGGAGTTTCACCGGGGGGGCATAGCGCGTGGGAGGATCACGCTATTCCCGCCAGATCCCCCTCCCCCCCGAACAGGCGCCCCAAGCGACCACAGGAGGCGCTAGTGCAGTGACCACAGGACACATACCCACATCCGGCTTTCCCACCCGCAGACTCGGCCAGTTGTGTCTGTAGGGATGCCCGACCACGAGGTAACACGGGGATTCGAACCAGCGATCCCCATGTTGGTAGGCAACGGAATAGACCACCGCACTACCTGGGCAAGACTTTGTGATGAAGCAGATTAAGTCAACCATAAGGAATATTACCCCACAATGTTAGTGGTGTATTCAGCCCCCTCTGCTGGCAAACATATCGGCATTAAAGCCTCGTGGAAAGTGAGTGGTTGTTGCAGTTTGATTAAAGCGATGTCGTTGTCGTAGTTGCTGTATTTCGGATGAACGTGAAGGGAAGCGATATTAGCAGGTTCGTGCTTGAGTAGCTCGTTGACGTTGTTATTTCCCATGTAAACCTGCAGAGAAGTGAGACAAAGGTAAGCCACTTGTGCGTTTGACGGAATGGGAAGCAGCAGGCATGTAAAGTCCGGGTCGACGAGAGCCGGCTTACCTTAACTGCCCCCTTTTCCACTAGATTGCCTTCACTGTTTGTCAGAACATGAGCTGCGGTCATAATCCAGCGGTCTCCAATCACGATGCCCCCTCCCCTTCCACCGTTCACAGTCAGCATCACTTGCCAGGGGATAGAATTGGCCGGAGCGGTCTCGCCCCCGAGGATTCTCTGAATGCCGGTGATTTGCGCCGTGGGCTCGCCGCAGACTGGTCGGGGCACAGATACAAGGAGGTTTGAGAGTCTGTGCGGTTTGTGTAAGTGGATGGGCACACAGTGTCTCTCGTTTTATAAATGTAAACTGCTAATAAGACACGTTAGCCCCCTAGCTAACGGGTCGGACCCTTTAGCCGAGCGGTTAGTGGTGCGGTACATCCCGTATCGAATCCCGCACCGGGCAAGAAAATAACCGGTTACATTGGTGGCAGCGGCGGGATCCGGAAGTGCGCAGATCCTCAGAAGTCTCTTCGGAGCGCGGGAATAACAAAGCGCGAAGGCGCGCTTCCGGGGAGGGTAACGACTGTAAACTACTAATAAGACACGTTAGCCCCCTAGCTAACGGGTCGGACCCTTTAGCCGAGCCGTTAGTGGTGTCGCCTTGTGGCGCAGTACACCCCGTACGAATCCCGCACCGGGCAAGAAAGTAACCGGTTACATAAATATGTAAACGAAGTATAAATAGGATTTGTGGTTTTATTCTGGCCATACTGTACCTGGTATACAAGTTGGGATGACGGGAACATTATTGTTGTCTCTCCACTTTCTGTCTGATGCACACGTGTAGCTAACTGCAGACCAGAAGAAACCGATGGGCATGAAGCGATGGCGATTATTTACAGTTAAAATGTCACCATTAGTGTGGGGAAACATGTTTTTTTTTTTTGCATGGTTGACCGTGGCATTTTCTTAAGATTATGAATGTCTCACCATTTACTCCACCGAGGAGATCGTAAGATGGCTTATTACAGTGGTACTGAATAACAGAACGGTACTGATTCTTAGAGCCGGATATGAACGTCAACCCTCCATTCAGCAATGGCTCAGGCTGTCCACAGTCAATTACTATGGGACAAAAAGACACCAACCGTTATTTTGTAAGTGAGTCGCAGAAAAATTATGGCTTGAACGATGTAGGAATTTTAAAACTGTCCAAAGATAAAAGCCTCGAGAAATGTAAAAGCACCCAATGTCTGATTTTACTCCCCAGTTGTCAGTTGTACCCGTCCAATTACCCCACTCTTCTGAGCCGTCCTGGTCGCTGCTCCACCCCCCTCTGCCGATCCGGGGAGGGCTGCAGACTACCACATGCCTCCTCCGATACATGTGGAGTCGCTTCTTTTCACCTGACAGTGAGGAGTTTCGCCAGGGGGACGTAGCGCTTGGGAGGATCACGCTATTCCCCCCCAGTTCACCCCCTCCCCCCGAACAGGCGCCCGCCCGACCGACCGACCAGAGGAGGCGCTACTGCAGCGACCAAGACACACACCCACATCCGGCTTCCCACCCGCAGACATGGCCAATTGTGTCTGTGGGGACCAAGCCGGAGGTAACAGGGAGACTCGAACCGGCGAGTTCCATGTTGGTAGGCAACGGAACAGACCGCTACGCCACCCAGACGCCCCACCATGTCTTTGTTTGAGTCTGACTCACACTGGCACTCTGGGAGAGGGAGGTGCCACCGTCCATTGCTTTGGCACATGGAGGAGAAGCTCTGGATCTCGCTACCGTCCTGAAAATGGAGCAGAATGAATTGACAGAATCCGACTGGGGCTTAGCGATACGGACAAAAATCCAACATCACCAATATTTCTGACCGAATATCTCGATATCGATGTTTTGGCGATATCAGTACTCTCACAATATATTTACACAATGATGTTTTCGACAAACACTCGTTAGTAATGTGGATATGATGTCCAAACAGGTAGTGACAAATAACATAACAGCTAGAAGAGTCTGATGAGTTCATAAATTGCATCTCTTCACTGTAAAGCCACCTTTAACACAGGAAAAGACAAAACTTATGTCATGTCATGATATTACGATATCCAAAATCCCAGATGATATCTAGTCTTATATCACGATATCGATATGATATTGCCCAGTCCTATATTGATATGATATTGCCCAGACCTAAATCGATATGATATCGCCCAGACCTAAATCGATATGATATTGCCCAGACCTATATCGATATGACATTGCCCAGACCTAAATCGATATGATATTGCCCAGACCTAAATCAGACTGTGAGCAAATACATCTGGTATTTAACACAATGAAGCAAACTGAAATAAAATGGGCACAGTGCAATCAGTTTGAGAAGCTCCATCGCACCGTCATCAGCTTGTATCCTTGGTTACAGCGTACATGGATGTAGTCCCTGTAAGAATATTCAGTTAAGACAGGAGTGACCCTACCGTTGGCCACAGTATTGGGAAATGGACACTTGACCCCTGAAAAGAGGAAAAACAAACAAAGCTTCAATAGCAATTCCATATCTACAAATGGGCTTGTTTATTTCTTTACATTTCTCTGGTGGAATCATTCACGTTCCTGGGTACTACTATCTACAAGACACTCAGACGGGACAACAACATAAGCATCCTAGCCAAGAAAGCACAGCGGCAGATGTTCTTCCTTGGACAGCTGAAGAGACTCGGTGTCAGTCCAGTTCTGCAGGGCTATCATAGAGAGCATCCTGACCTCATCCATCACTGTCTGGTATGACTCCGTGTCTGCTCACTCTAAGGCCAAGCTACAAATAGCTGTACGAGGGCTCAGAGGGTACATTTTTTTAATTCATTTTTTTTGGATTTCCCCCCCTTTTTCTCCCCAATTGTACTTGGCCAATCACCCGATCACTGCCCCACCCCCTCTGCCGAGCCGGGGAGGGCTGCAGACTACCACATGCCTCCTCTGATACATGTGGAGTCGCCAGCCGCTTCTTTTCACCTGACAGTGTGGAGTTTCGCTGGGGGGTCGTAGCACGTGGGAGGATCACGCTATTCTGCCCAGTCCCCCCCCTCCCAAACAGGCGCCCTGACCGACCAGAGGAGGCGCTAGTGCAGCGACCAGGACACATACTCACATCTCACCCACAGACACGGCCAATTGTGTCTCTTGGGATGCCCCGCGCCACCCAAACACCCCAGAGGGTCATCTTTTGCCAACTGCCCTCTATCAAGGACCTACACAGCTCCAGAGCCAGGAAACGTGCAGGGAAGATTTTGGCAGATCCCTCCCGTCCAGCCCACAGTCTGTTCATAAGACTGCCTTCCAGACGGCGGTACAGGTTTATCAAGACTAAACCCACAGGTTACCAGAACAGCTTCTATCCCAAACCGATAGCCCTTCTCAATACCTCCTGGTCTCTTTTTTTCACTCTTTTTCTCACAAAGTGTACTTGGCCAACTACTAAATACGACTATCTCCAAGACACTAAAATGGGACAACAACATAAGCATCCTAGCCAAGAAAGCACAGCAGCAGATGTTCTTCCTACAACAGCTGGAGAGACTCCATGACAGCCCACACATTCTGGTCCAGTTCTGCAGGGCTATCATAGCGAGCATCCTGACCTCATCCATCACTGTCTGGTACTCTGTGTCTGCTCACTCTAAGGCTACAAATAGTCGTACGAGGGCTCAAAGGGTCACCCCCCCTTTTTTTCCCCCACAATTGTTCTTGGCCAATCACCCACTCTTCCAAGCCACCCCGATCATTGCTCCACCCCCTCTGCCGATCCGGGTAGGGCTGCAGACTACCACATGCTTCCTCCGATACATGTGGAGTCACCAGCCGCTTCTTTTCACCTGACAGTGAGGAGTTTTGCCAAGGGGACGTAGTGCATGGGAGGATCACGCTATTCCCCCCAGTTCCCCCCTGAACAGGCACCCCGACCAACCAGAGGAGGCGCTAGTCCAGCGGCCAGGACACATACCCACATCTGGCTTCCCACCTGCAGACATGGCCAATTGTGTCTGTAGGGACGCCCAACTAAGTCGGAGGTAGCCCAACTAAGTTGGAGGTAACACGGGGATTCGAACTGGCGATCCCCATGTTGGTAGATAATGGAATAGACCGCTATGCTACCTGGACGCCCCGTGTCCTATGTGTTTTGTTTGAACAAACAATCATTTGAAAATGCTTGAGGGTGCAAACTGAGACAAAAACGGAGTCTGACGTCTAGCTATGATAAGGATGGAGAAATACATGGTCGAGCTGCATTCCAATGGGAGGTAAACCTCCGGACAAAAGCGTTCATACCCTGGCAAGACCTTGTTACTCTAACCGTAGACTCATTGTTTTTTTTCTCTTCTTGCTCATTTCTAGTCTGCCCCTCCACCCTCTCTCCCTCTGTGCTCACTGTGGGTGTTGTAGTCCAGACTCCAGCCATGGCTCAGACCCGCCCAGTCTGTGTGGTAGTCCAGCTGGACTGTGTTGGAGTTAGTGGCCATCACTCCCGGACTCGTCCCTCCACAAAGCTTTACGGGCTTTCTGTCTGGGATAGTCACCTTGGTAGGGAAAGACAAAATATATGCTTCATTAAGATTCCAGCATATTCATTAAGTTTCCAGGTATTATGCACATTAAAAGTACGCATTGAAAGCAAAAGCTTGGATTTTACCATTAACCAGTGGTGTAAACAGTCGGGGCCTTGTGGGACGTCTATGCTCTCGATATGGAAATCATCAGTGAAGTTTAGGGTGACAGTGAAGCCGGCCTCTACGGAGATGGTGTATTGGCAGGACATACCGTGAGGTGAGTGTTCAGGGTATCCTGGGCTGGACAGGTGACCCTCAAGCTCATCAAATATACCTCCACCACATGACACTGGGCAGGGAGAGGAATAACTATTTGTGAGGGCAATTCATATGTGATGTTTGCTTACTTTTAACCTTTGACCATGTATGACCTATACCATGCTGACCTTTAGTTTACATTGCTTGGATAGATGCTTAAAGCTCACGTGTAGAAAATCGAAGGTGGTGCTATAAATTGTCTTTTCTGTGTGAACTAATAAAGACCTACTGATAACTGTTAGCTGATAGCAGAGGAACGTATGGGAAACTCACTCGAGTGTAACAAGGTCTGAAGGAACGGCCCTGGAGAATTACAAGCTGGAAGATAAGGCTGAAGGGGGACCTGACCTATGAACTCTGTGAGCAAGTTCTGTTATCCGTTAGGATGACAGTCCAACAATAAAGATGAGCTACTTCCTCCAACCAGGATTTATTTACTTATTTATCCATTTATTTATTTATTTCAGATCCCCATTAATCACTGCCTCAGCAGGGGCTATTCTCCCTGGGGTCTAACAGTACAACAGTTATAGAACATACATCAATATAACAGCAATAACCAGAAACATCACACAAAACTAAAGTTATCAAACAGCTTTGAGCACTACATGAAATTCTATATACCCGTCATACCCAATTAGACAAAAGCAAAAATAATGACCATAAATGAGGGAAAAAATATTAGTTAAAATAAAGCAGACATAACTTGTAACAGAATACAGTAAACAGACATAACAAATAGACCTAACCTAAAACAACCTCTTTCTGCATTATTCTCTCAGCCTCCTCTTGAATCTAACTCTGCCGGTAATTGAAACCAAATGTTGTGGAAGTCCGTTCCTGTGGGTAATTGCCCTGTGCATTACAGTCTTTTTTAAGACGCCAGTTCTGGGTTTAGGCAAGGTGAAATGACCCCTCAAGGCGTGTCTAGTGCCATAGTCATGACCATCACTAGTAAGCAACAGCTGAGAGGAGAGGCAAGCAGGTTTACGTAGCGTATAAATGTTTTTCCTAAATAGAATCAGGCTACAAGCTAGTCTGTCATTGACTCTCATCCATGACAGTTCTTTACGCATTTTTTTCAACACTGTTTCTACCTGAGCAATGCAGAGCGAGTCTCGCTGCTCTATTTTGGGTAAGCTGGATTTTATTTAGTTTTTGTTTAGGTGCATTTGACCAGATTGCTGGGCAGTAGCCAAGATGTGACAAGACTAGGGATTGCATGACTTGCTTAGTAGTTGTGTTAGTTAGAAAGTAGGCCCTCCTTCTAATGATTGATATACTTCTGCTCATCTTTGTTAAGAGAGTGTTTCATCTATTGTAACCCCCAGCAATCTGGCCTCCTTAACTTGTTCAATATCAGCACCTTGTAAAGAAATACATAGTCTGTGTTCCTTTCTTTGGGCATGCTTTGAGCAAATAACAAGACATTTTGTTTTGGATATATTCAGTTTCAGGTTATTTTCAGTGACCCATTTAGAAATCTGCATTAACTCATCTTGAAGTAGACTGCTCAGGTCTGTGGCATCCTTTGTGGAAGCATAGTATATTGTAGTGTCGTCTGCGTAAATTGCAGTGCGAGCATTTTTTAAAAAAATGTGGCATATTGTTTACAAATATTGAGTATAGTAGAGGTCCAAGACAACTTCCCTGTGGAACGCCATATTGTGGTGTCTTAATACCTGACAAAGTTCCATTAAACATGACACATTGTTGTCTGTTGAATAGGTAGCTTTACATCCAGTCAATAGCTGAGAGTTTGAAGCCATAAGCTGCTAGTTTTATAAGTAGCAGTTCATGGTTGATATCAAGATCTGCGCTAAAATTCAACAGCACTTTTCCAACTAATAATTTACTGTCAATTTGTTTTAGCCAATCATCTGTCAATTGTGTAAGAGCTGTGCATTTTGAATTGCCAGTTTTATAAGCATGTTGAAGGTCAGAATTGATGCCATTAATAGAGAAGTAATTTTGAATTTGCTTTAATACAATTGTTTCCATAAGTTTACTCAATACAGGTAAAAAACTGATTGGCCTACTGTTTGGTCCAGTGGATGATTCTTTCCAATTTTTCGGTAGAGGAGTCACCTTAGCTACCTTCCATACATGAGAATAAATTCCTTCATTAAAACTCAAATTGAAAATATAACACAAGACTAGCCATAATTCCAGCTGACAGCTTTAAGAGTCTACTGTCTAGATTGTCATGACCACAGGGTTTGTAATAGTGTTTCAATTTCCAAGATATTAGTGACTGAAAATTCAAATTCACATTCTTTGTCCTGCATGATGTTTTTTTTTATAATTGAATCAGATAATTTACCATTTACAGACAGCATCTTATTTCTTATAGTATTTACTTTACTTATGAAATACTTGTTGAAATAATTTGCAATTTCTAGGGGCTTGGCGATGAAGCCATCACCTGATTCAATAAATGATGGCGTTTTGCCCATTTTATTTTTACCCATGATTTGACTGAGAGTAGTATAGTCTTTTTTTCCGCTGTTTATTTAATTTGGTCACTTTGTTTCTTAAAGAGCGATATACCAGCCAGTCCTCCGAGTTCCCTGAATCTACAGCAGTTCTTTTCAGTTGGTCTCTTTCTTTCATGTAGCTTCTCAGGTCAGAGTCAAGCCATGGTGCTTTAACAGGTCTGAAGGTGAGTTTTTTTATGGGTGCATGTTTGTCACAGACAGAGGAAAATAACTTGATAAATTCATGTAGGGCAGCTTCAGTATGAGTAGACTCAAATACACTGTCCTGTATGTTGTACAGGTCTTCAATAAATGCATTATCATGGAAATTTCTATAGATTCTTTATAATTTTAGGCCCTGCTTTGGGCACTTTAACTTTTCTTGCCACAGTAATCATGTTGTGATCACTGAATCCAAATGACACCGAAACAACTTTTGAGCATTTATCAGTTTCTAAAAAGATGATCTATGCAAGTTGGGGATAATACACCTGATTTGTTGATGTTTATTCTGGTTGGTAGGTTTACCATTTGGGATAAGTTACATACAGTGGCGATGTCATTAGGGAGAAACTCTGGGTACATACCATTGTGACCGTGGCAATAAGCATGTTTGGGCTGCAGGGTATAAAAGAAGTGCACTCTGAGATCAGGGCACACACTCAAGTACCTATGCTTTGTTCTGTTCATGAACATATTAAAAGGGTGACAATACTGTAAGAGATATTGTCTCGCTCCTCATTTAATGTCAGGGTGGAATTAAATAATTGCCACGACACAGCCATGATATAAAGTGCAGCAATCTATCTCAACACTTTCTTGTAAGTAAAGACTCTGTCTTTCACACATACATACCTACATATGTAACGACCACGGATGTGTAGACTCGCTAGCCCGTTGGCTAACAGGTCAGACCCTTTAGATGCCTGGCTAGCACAGTTGCCTGTGGTGCGGGCGACCTGGGTTCGCGTCCCAGCTGCGGCAGTTTCTGGCTGCCCCCTGAATTCACTATATTGGTGTCAGAAATGGGATGGTGAGACTGTGAGGCCATCAAAAGTGCATGCGCCCAGAGGTGTGAGGGAGCTGGTATGCTGAAGCGCAGGGATGTGCTTCCTGAAAGAGGGGGGTAGTGTAATGATCATGGATGTGTAGACTCACTAGCCTGTTGGCTAATGGGTCGGACCCTTTAGATGACTGGTTAGCGCAGTCGTACATGGTGTGAGCAACCTGGGTTCGCGTCCCGGCTGTGGCAGTTCCCGGCTGCCCCCCGAATTCGCTTTATTGGTGTCAGAAGTGGGATGGTGAGACTGTGAGGCAATAGGAAGAGTGCCCGCCCAGAGGCATGAGGGAGCTGACATGTTGAAGCATGGGGACGTGCTTCCCGAAGGACGGGAATAGTGTAACGATCAAAAATGACTAGACTCGCTAGCCCGTTGGCTAACGGGTCAGACCCTTTAGTTGACTGGTTAGTGCAGTCGCTTGTGGTGCAGGAGACCCAGGTTCGCTTCCCGGCTGCCCCTGAATTTGCTACACATACATACATACATACATATGCACATACATACATACAAAT
The DNA here is from genome assembly GCF_029633865.1 of Lampris incognitus. Classification (NCBI taxonomy): domain Eukaryota; kingdom Metazoa; phylum Chordata; class Actinopteri; order Lampriformes; family Lampridae; genus Lampris; species Lampris incognitus. Next base: position 9,391,973 of record NC_079219.1, on the reverse strand, counting down.
TCTTGAGTACACCATGTCCTAAAGCTAAGAGAAGTGGGTTGGCCTCAGTGCCACAGTGATTAAAGTGCAGTACAAGAACTTGCTCACAAGCCCAAAGGTCAACAATCATTAATATGCGTAATATCTGGTTGATAACGGAAACCCTTCAGGGTAAAACATACATATGAAACACATATGAACGTAGTACTCACACAGACAGGTTCGCTGGTCTGGACGGAGGTCATACCCATGGTAACAGGAGCAGATGTAGGAGCCCAGAGTGTTGTGGCAGATCTGAGAGCAGAGTGGACCAGAGTCATCTTTGGGTTCTGGCATCGCACACTCATCTATGTCTGATTGAAAGAAAGGCAGAAGAACAGGTGGTGGGACAAAATGCAATGGAAAGAGGGTGGAATCAACACAATAGCTGACAAAGTAAATGCACTACCTATTGCCTGGTAGTGAGCAGAGAAGCCGACGGGCTGATGGACCTCTGGGTTGGAGTCGTCACTTTGGAATATGAGGGTGAGTCTGTTGCCGGGAGACAAGACGCGCTGGTTGCCTGAGTTTTCCTGACCACAAAACCTCCCCAGCACGTTTTGATCATAGACAACCTAGAGGGGAAACGTGGCATACAAACAAAATGACAAGCAAAACATTACAAAGCCACAAAGGAACAATATACCCTTGTTTTTAAGCTGACATCCTAACAGCCTCCTAAGGGCCCTCTGGATTTTGTTGGGTTCCCACTTGTGACCTAATATCATAGACTTCAACAGAGTTCCTTGGTCTATTGAAGTCTATGGTAGAATGCTCAAAATTGATCAATTTCAGAGTATTATATAGTTGCATACACACTATATAATTTTTTAACCTACAGCCCTTTTATTTTTTCATACATTTCACTTATTACAGATGAACAAGTGACGAAAAATATGGATTTAGCAAGGGAAACTATCTTCAGCTGCTACCTAGAAATACTCATCACTCGTGTAGAAGCATTATTTCCATCATGTCAAACCACACAGAATTGAAAATGTTTTAAAAATATACTTAAAAATGTGAAAATAGTGAATATGAATATCAACATGAATGCACACCTGCTCATTTCTGATCACATTTTCAATTTAGAAGTGTTACTCGTTCAAACAAATTGGGGGGGGGGGGAAATCAAAATTCAAAACTAGATGTTTTAACCAAGTGTTATCCAGCCAGGTATCTAGCACTAAGGTCAGAAAACAGTGATTAAAAAAAAAAAGTTAACAAAATTACACCATCATCCTTTGAGTAATTATTAATAGCACTTAGTGCCATAGCATCACCCAAAACCAACTATTTTGCCGGGAAATGGAAACTGATTGTTTTGCCAAAAATTGATTTTTCTATAATTCTTTCGTGGACTTTAATCGAGTGGGTAGTTCGGACTGGGACGCAGTGGGATTTGGAATGCTGGAATTTCAGAATGCAACTGGAAGGCATGGATAAAGGATAAAAAGATCGATAATGATAACACAAATTTGGGGAAATTCTCTCAAACTAAATTCTGTTCGAGGTCAACTGGGCAGAGCAGAGGAGAACGGCAGGGTGTGAAATACCAAGTGGTACATGAAGCAGAGTGTCTTGTGAAATGCATATATTATTTTTCTCACTGTGACAGCGTCATAATAGCAGGAGTCAGAAGGCTCAATGTCCAGGTGTGTGAAGGTGAGCTGGATCTGATAGCCCTCGGGCACACTGAGGTCCCACTGCTTCTCCAGGTTGGGAGCGTAAGGCATGGGATACTGGGGGGACTGGACTTCACCATACATGACATGCTTGGTGTGGGTCGGCCGCCAGCTCCCACAAACTAACACACACAGAAAACTGAGACCGCATATGGACAGAGAGTTCAGTCTGTTAGCTTTGCTTTGTGGTCAACTGAGCGGCTGGTTAAATGTTGACTCAAGGAAGAGGGACAAGCACACTGTCACAACACATGAAGTGTTGCAACCACATGATAACAACACGGGCTACAATTACTGCGTATGTAGCGCTATTCCTCAGTCAGTCTTGAAAATACCTAGCTGCTCATCTGAAAACATGGTTTTTAGCACTACACAATGCAGCACTGTGGTAATGATGTCATGATGCATGCTCAACAATCCAGGTAAGGAAATCCAAGAAGGCTGACTCAGTTCATCTGGATACGTTTATTGACGGAAACCTATCTGTCAATAAACGTATCCAGATGAACTGATTCGGCCTTCTCGGATGTGGTAACGGTGGTAAACAGTAGGAACATCTTCACCCCGAGTTGTCAGTTTTTTGGGATTGAGAGAAATTAATCAAAGAAATCAGTTCCGTGTGATATACGAAGGGAACAAACAGGTAAAACAAACTCACCAAAGGGTGGTACGAGCGGTCCAGGCCATATCTGACGAAGACTATCTTCAAGATGACTGGTCTGCTGCTGTAGCTGCAGGTGTCTCACAGCCACATGAACAGGAATCTTGGTCAGTCTTTCGTTTCCAGTATTAGGCAACGAAGAGTGCAAAAGCCAGGGGTCTGTTTTGTTTAACTTGGCCCAAACAAATGAAAGCTTGCATTTGATTAGTGGCAGCAAGCGGCGTCACTCAGAAGATTTTGTTTGTCATTTCATTGCCCATGCTTTAAACAGAGATATTTAAGATCTGATTTAACTTCATGTACATCTCCTATTTCTGAACTCGTTTTAGAATTTCCAACACTTCTAACATCTTCTGTTAACAAGAAAAAAACAGGCTGAAACAGGAAGTCAACTAAGAGGAGTGTGTGCTTTGTATGTACTATGTCTGCTTATATGTGTATGTAAGTGTGCATGTGTTTGTGTGTGTACGTGTGTGTTTAAGTGTGTGAGTGTATTAACCAAATGAAGTGAATTAACCAAATTGGGGCGTCTAGGTAGCGTAGCGGTCTATTCTGTTGTCTGCCAACAGGGGGATCGCCTGTTCGAATCCCCGTGTTCCCTCCGGCTTGGTCGGGCGTCCCTACAATTGGCTGTGTCTGCGGGTGGGAAGCCGGCTGTGGGTGTGTGTCCTGGTCCCTGCACTAGCGCCTCCTCTGGTCGGTCGGTCGGTCGGGGCACTTGCTCGGGGGGATGGGGAACTGGGAGGAATAGCGTGATTCTCCCACGCGCTACGTCCCCCTGGTGAAACTCCTCACTGTCAGGTGAAAAGAAGCGGCTGGCGACTCCACATGTATCGGAGGAGGCATGTGGTAGTCTGCAGCCCTCCCCGGATCGGCAGAGGGGGTGGAGCAGAGACCGGGATGACTCGGAAGAGTGGGGTAATTGGCCGAATACAATTGGGGAGAAAAAAGGGGAAGTATAATTAACCAAATCAAGGGGGGTTTGTTTTGTCAAAAACAAACCCCCCTTGATTTGGTTAATTATAATTAGACTAATAATAATTAGACTAATTACTAACTAATTAGACTAATTATAATTAGACTTGACTTTAGTATAACTTGCAGTAATTAGACCACTTTAATGAAATACTTCTCAAATCATGATCCTTAAACAGGAGTGAGTTTCTCATTTTCAGATGTAAGATAAGCTGTACTTCCCTTTGTAGGCAGGAAAATAAATCAGTATAAGGATAAAGTATTAGGTTATTTTTAATTCAGCTGTCTTTGACAGTGTTTGAAGTACAGATGGATAACACATGTCAGTCCCTTACTGCATAAAGCCCAATGATCCTCCACGGTGCTTTTGATCAGCCCAGGTATTTGAGAACATTGGTATAGACTGTAATTCCCTCGAAGCACAGGCAGGCGAAAGTGGCTTTCTCACTGCTGGTTTATTTGAAAGTTCTCTTCACCTCCAAATCCACTCTGAAAACTAAACACACAGTATTGACGAAAAACATAGCTTAGCTTAACACAAAACAGCTTGGCTTAGCTTAACACAAAACAATGGCATGCACAGCATGTGGAATAACTTTTTACCAACGTAAAATACTGATAAACAAAACAAATACCTCGTTAGCTGCATGCTACAAAAAGGGAATAGTCTTCAATTCTTCCTTATAACCGTTCACATAAAATTAAAGTCTAAGTCAAAGTTTATGACATCCTTGCTTGCGGAGCTCTTCCCTTCATCTAATTTACGTGAAAGAAACCCAGCAGGATTTTGCCCTGCAACGTCAAAACGGGCTATCAAAATAAAAGTCTCAATACAAACCACAATTACATGTAATACAATGGTCACAGTTACACTCCCACCAAATTACACAGACCTTTATGTGGGATCTCTTAACACAGGTAAACTCAACCCTTTGAAATATTTTGTAATTAGTCATAAATGGTATTTCAAGCGAAACACTAAACACCTTAGTCTGCCTCAAGCAGAGTAACACCTTTATGTACAGGTCTTTCAAGGAACACTGTTTTAGTTGTGGATTTCCCCTTTTCATTTGATGTGGTGTCATTAACCAGCAATCTTACTTTTCTCACCCTACCATCTGACCCTGGATAGACTTCAGTGATTCTGGCCAGTTTCCATTCATTGCGTGGTGCCAGATCATCTTGTAGAAGGATTGACCTTCAAGTTCCTTTTGTTCTTGTGCCACTTTTGTCTTGGTTATAAGTTCAAAACATATTCTTTCTTCCATCGAGTCCAAAACTCATTAGCCTTCTTCATTAGCTCTTCTTTGTCCAAGAATGGACTTAGCTTGTACAGCTTACTGTCTTTGGTCTTGGCAACTACTTGCTTTAGCTTAAAGCTCTTTATCTCATCTGAGAATGCTTCTTCTTGAACTAGCTTGATGATAGCAAGTTCTGCTTCTTTCTTTTCTTCTAGGCTTGTACTTTCATTGGTTCTTTGCTTCACACCTTTGTATTCCTTGACTTGTCGTTTCAATCTGGCAACTGCTCTTTCTCCCCTTGACCAATCAGAGAATTGCTGTAGGTGATCCAATAATGATCTGTCTTCCTTTGCCTTAGTGTTACACACAAGAGCCTTGCGAAGTTCATGATCATCTTCCTTGATTCCTCCCACCTTGCATTCTATGTTAAGTAGTTTCGGTCTTTCCTCTTTGAACAGTAATGGCATTTCATAATGACCATTGTCCTTTCGTGTTGTTTTCTCTCAAATTTGACAGGAACGTGAGATCTTCTTGTGACACAGGAACATCTTCACCAGTTCTTTCTGAGAAGTCTGATTCGAGGATTCTTGTGATGTCTGAGGGAGTAATTTATTTTACCTTAGTTCAGTTCACATAGCATACTTCAGTTTTGAGATTAACAGAAGGCTCCACACCTGGTGTCACTTGCCACACTACTATGCGATGGCTGATTCCAATCGCATCGCCGTAGTCTACACAGGGATTGCCGTGGCCAACAATACTCCTGCCAAGGTCTGTACGCTGCGCATAAGGCTGGTTTTCTTTGCAAGATACAACCTCCCTTGGTAGAAGGGCTTGAGAGCAGTTGTATCCAATGAGCAGACCTACTTCACAGACCTACTTCACAGTCCTGCAGAGGTGCTACCTCTTCTTGGAGGTGCTCTAGATGGGACCAGGCCTTCGCAGTTTCATCGGTTGGTATGTGAGTCTTGCTGGCTGGAATAAACTCATGCATGTAGACTGGTGGTAAGGAGATCTTCTTACTGGAGAGAAAGCCTCTGACCTGTAGACCTCTTACTCTCTGAGAGCTTACTACTGTGGCTCTTGATGTCATAGTAGAGAGCTTTAGCTTAACTTGTTCTTTATTAGCTTCCAATGCTTCAGCTACTTCTCTTAGAACAAAGGTTGTATCGCTTTGAGAATCCAACAGAGCGTATACAAGGACTTCTTACGCTGGCAGAATTGTGGATGAAGCCAGACAGGAATTGTTGCAGCTGTTTGCTTGTTAGCTTCATCAAGTATTACTCTATTTGAAGTAGCAGCTGCCGTTTCTTTGTGTCATGTCGATTGAGGTCTCTCCTTTTACTTTTCTTGACTTGTATTTGTCTTTTCTTATCTTTGATTTTACTTGTCTTGCAGTGGTGTTTGCTCCTTTTTGGCTCGCTCTTCATGCAGACAGGTAGGATGCCGCTTATGGCACATGTCACAAACACCCCTACTGTTGCAGCTCTTTGAGTAGTGACCAGCCTGGTGGCAACCAAAGCAGAGCTTTTCAGCTTGAACAAATTTGATTCTGTCTGAGACTGCTTTCTCCATGAACTTCCGGGATTTGTGCAAAGCATGCCCAGTCTTCTTACAGAATATGCATGTGATGACAGTCTCTTCATTGGAACTTGTAGTTAGTGTCTTTACTCCAACACTTTCATGTCTAGGCGTTTTAGTTTTTCAGCCTCACCTTGCTTCAGTCACTGCAATGATGTAACAGGGTTGCAGGCAATTTTTGCTTCTCTCGTCAGAAATTTGACAAATTGACTGAAGGAGGGGAATTTGTTACTTTCTTCTTCCATCTCGATAACATTCCGGTTCCATCTCACAGTTACCTAATCCAGTAACTTTGAAAGAATTTTCCTGTTTCATTATAGTCATTCAAGATCTCCAATGCCTTGATGTGGACCATGGCAGCCTCGCAACTACGGAGAAAATCGACAAACTCTCTAAGCTCAAAGCTGTCCTTAGATCCCATCTTGGGCCATGCTTGAAGCTTGTCTCTGTACACTTTTGCGATCTTAAATGGGTTTCCGTATCTCTCCTCCAAAATCTCCCATGCAGCACCATAGGCAGACTCAATTCTGAGCAGGAAATAGCCATCGAGTGCATTCTTAGCTTGTCCACTTACATATCTACGGAGGTAGTATATCTTCTCCTTCTCTTGAATATTTTTCTGATCAATAAGTGTCTGAAATTAGAGTTTCCAGTCATTTACTTCAATGGATCCCCACTGAATACTGAAGGTTCAGGAACTGGGATTCTGTTGGCACTTAAAGCACCTGCTAGCACCTTAATGAGCTCTGCTGTGCTTTCATTTGAGGTGGTCATATCTTGTGGTATGGAAGACATATACTAAAAGGGCGGATGACTTATGGGAGCCGGCATTTGGTTATCTGTGACCATCTCATACTTCAGTATGACTTTCCGCTCTTCTTCTATGGCCATCCCTTGATCATACACCTGCACTCTTACTTGTGCTGCATTAAGATCTTTCAGTGCCTCCAAATGCTATAGCTTCCTCTTCTTTTCCTCAAGCATCCTTTGTAGAGCTGCATGCCCTTCTTCCATTTGAGCTTTAATTTTGGCTTCCTCTTCTTCTCTCTATTCTTAGTTTCGCCTCTTCTGCCTCTCGTTCTAAACGACGCTTTACAACTGCTGCCTCTTCGGCAGCTATTTTCCTTTTGGCATCTGCTTCTAGGCGCTGTATTTCCAATTTCAGAACAGCTTGGCTTGCAGCAGCGGCGGCAGCAGCAGCTTCTTGCCACTTTATGGAAGACCTGCTTGAATGCTCTGAGGCACCTTTCAAGATGGAAGTGACAGTTTCAGAGGTGTTTGAACTGAAGAGAGAGCCTGCTTCTGGCCAGTCTTGCTCTTCTTCTAGAATCCTTCCATTCAGTCCACTTGAGGCTCTGGATACAATGCAATTAGAAATCTCTACACACCGATCCACTCTTCGATGCATATTCTGGTCTCGAGTTGAGACTTTGCACAGTTCATCATAAACAAGCTGGACATCTGCAGAAAGACCTTGGACATCACCAGTGATATCATGAAGCAGATCATCTGATAAGGGCTCTGTTGGTTGTGATAATGGCAGCTTAGAAAATTTCACTTATGACCTCCATTTGTTGTAAATATAATTGAATCTTCTTTGAAGTGAATTGATTTTGTCAGCTTGCATTTCTTTACCCTTCTCAGTAAGGGTTCTAGTTCTCTGACCACGTCCTGGCTGCTGTGTTTCCTCTTGCAGGACTTCAGCACCACCCACTTGACTTTCTTCAGATTGGCCTTGAGAATGAACACTATCCTTAACACTGTCCCTTACCTGAATTGTAGGCTCACCTTGCTCTGACATTTTAAACCGCTTTAAATTGACCCAGCTCATAAATGAAATGTAAATAAATCTCTACGTCAATGTTTAACACTTGATGCAGAGTAAATGTCTCTTAGATGCAAATACTTTGAACCTTAAAACAGTTCAAATGTAACTATTTTCTCTAAGTTCAAAATGCACTTAGAAAACTGAAAATGTGCAAACAAAGGCTTAGCTAACTCAAAACATTTCGATATAGAATATATCAGAAGACTTCGAAAACTTCCAATATCATATGGCGAATAGCCTTCAGTTATTATTTCCAAAACACACTTAAAGTGAAAGACGTTCTATGAGAAATGTATCCACACTTTAACCTTTGCACTTTAAATGTCTATAAGTGGCGGGATTCAAATAAATCAATGTTTCTCAACCGGGGTCCGCGGACCCCTAGTGGTCCGTGGTGTAATTGCAAGGGGTCCGTGAAAATAAAATATCTAAAAAAAAAGATCCTATGACATTTATAGAAATAGGATTATTTTACTCAAATGCGACTGAGACCTTTATCTACCTAAACTATAAAGGGTAATGTAATGATCCGTGCCCTCTGGCTATGTTAACTTATAACATTAATAAAGCAAGGACGACTTCTCTCGTGCTGGGTGTTTATTCACCGACCGGATTCCCACTGACGTTGTTACGTACATCACGTGACTTTGTTGTGGCGCTACGGAAAGCCGTAAGGGACATTAGCAAATCACATATTACTAGCAAATATTACATCTCCCTTTTTCTGAAAAGTGCTGCTTTCTCTGCAGAGATACAGACCACGTTGAGCACGTTTATAAGCGAATACAATCTTAATAAGAAAGAATATGAAAGTGGAACTCTTATATAACTGGACTGCAACAAAGTAGTGTAAAACATTTCCTTCACTGTCTAAATGTGACACCGTAATAACATTTCATCTTTTTTTTTTCATTTCATTACTGGTAACTGCAAACAGCAGGTAGGTACACAAGGTAAGTGAACGCTGTAATATTTCTTTTCAAAACATAGCAGGTATAGTACAGGTTGGTGTAAAATTCTCTCTTTTTTTTAACATTCATAAATCAAGGATTTGTCTTGGTTTGATCGTGCGACCTGACCTCGTGGTGTAACCAGGCTGTGTGTCTGGTTGTCGCTGATTGTTCGTGTCTGGAGGTTCAGCATGCTCTTGCTGATGGGCTTGTGTGTTGTTGTTAGCGCTGGTAACAGTCTGCTGTGAAGTGTGTGTGTGTGTGTAGTGTGAGTGTTCACTCTGCTTTGTCGCAGGTGTTGACGGTTGCGTTGGTAGATCTGACCTTCTTTGGTTTGGATGTGGTAGCTCCTGTCTGTGTTCGCTGGTCTTTCCACAGTTGCAGGTCTCCAGGATCCATCCTCCTGCCGGAAGCGGATTAGTGTGCCTGCGGGCAGGTGGGGCAGAGGTTTGGCTGTTCGGTTGTAGTACGCCTGCTGGCGCTGTTGACATACCTCTCTCCTTTTGTGAACATCCTCCTGACTGGCGATCTGTGGCTGCAGGTGTTTTGCTGTTGATGGGAGAATGGACCGCAGCCTCCGACTCATCAGTAGCTGTGCCGGTGATTTCAGGTTGTCCACCGGTGTGTTGCGATACTCCAGTAAGCTCATGTAGGGGTCTTTGTTCTCAGCTTTGGCTTTGTCCAGGATGCGTTTGGCCGTCTGGACAGTCTTCTCGGAGAGGCCGTTGCTCTGTGGGTAGTGGGGGCTTGTGGTGGTGTGTGAGAAACCCCATGTCTGTGAGAAGTTGCGGAACTCACCAGAGCTGTAGCACGGACCGTTGTCGCTGATGATAGTCTCGGGGATTCCGTGTCGAGCCATTGCTGCTTTCAGCTTCATGATGACGGCAGATGAGGTGCAGCTGTAAAGTCTCTCTAGCTCGAAGAATCTGGAGTAGTAGTCCACAGTGACTATGAAGTCCTGTGAGTTCCATGTGAATAGGTCTGTGCCTATCACTTGCCACGGCCGCTCGGGTATGGCGTGTGACATCATTGGTTCCTTTGCATTTGCGCTGCGCCGTTCTTGGCATATGCTGCAGTCTGCTACCGCATCCTCGATCTGTTTCCCCATGCCAGGCCAGAACAGTAAGTCTCTTGCTCGGCATTTGCTTTTTTCCACGCCAAGGTGGCTGGCATGGATGCGCTGTATCATGTCCTTGCGAAGCTTTTGGGGGACAATGATTCTCTCACCTTTGAACAGGATACCGTCCATTTCTGAGATTTCTGCTCTGTGTTTCCAGTATTCCTGGATGCTGGGCGGGCACTTTTTCTTTGTCTCTGGCCAGCCAGTGAGTGTGGCTCGTCTGAGTGCGGTGAGCTGTGGATCTTGCGCTGTTTCCTGCTTGATTTCTGTGAGTCTTGTGTCGCTCACAGGGATGTTGCTGAGGACTGTGTGCACTTGGGCCTCCATCCCTTCCTGTAGGTCACTGTCGTGGTGTTCTATTGACTTGCGTGACAGTGTGTCGGCCACCGGTATGGCCTTACCGGGGCGGTGGATGATTTGGATGTCGTATTTTTGGAGCGCCAGGATCATCCGTTGCAGCCGGGGTGGTGCTGCTGCCAGTGGCTTTTTTAGTATTGCCTCCAGAGGCTTGTGGTCTGACTCCACAATCACTTTTCGTCCATACATGTACTCGTGGAACCTCTTGCAGCCGAAGACCACAGCGTAGAGCTCCTTCTCTATCTGTGCGTAGTTTTCTTCAGTGCTGTTGAGTGACTTGGACGCATAGGCAATTGGTTTGCCATCTTGGAGCATGACAGCCCCAAGGCCACTTTTGGATGCATCCACTTGGAGTCGCAGCTCTTTCTGCGGGTCGAAATATGAGAGTACTGGACCTGGGTGCTGTGTAATGAGATTCTTCATCTCCTGGAATGCCTTGTCGTGGACTGCATCCCACACAAACTCACTGTCCTGTTTCAGAAGCTGTCTGAGGGGTGAGTTTATCTGTGAGAGGTGTGGAGCGAATCTGGCGAGGTAGTTGATCATGCCGAGGACTGTCTCCAGCTCTGCTTTGTTCTGTGGGGGTTGCATGTCCTTGACCGCCTTCACCTTGTGTGGGTCTGGTTTGATGCCTTCGTGTGAGAGCGTGTGGCCGAAGTAGCGTACCTCGGACACGCATATGTGACACTTGTCGGGGTTGAGCCTCACCCCTCGCTCCCTTGTGCGCTTCAGCATCGCTCTGAGACGCTGGTCATGTTCCTCTTTAGTCTTGCCGAACACTAGTATGTCGTCCACTATGGCCGTCACACCGTCCAATCCTTCATATGTTTCATCCACGCGTGTCTGGAACTCGTCTTGAGCGGACACGATTCCGAATGGCAGTCTGAGGAAACGATACCTGCCAAACACTGTGTTAAATGTCGTCAACATTGAGGATTCAGTGCTCAGTTTGATGGCCCAATAGCCTGACCGCGCGTCTAACACGCTAAAGTACTCAGCTCCAGCGAGCTTTGTGGTGGCGTCCTCCAGCGTGGGGAGGGGGTAGTGAGGTCGTTGTATCACTTTGTTAAGAGCTCTGGGGTCTAAACACACTCTAAGTTTGCCTGTCTTTGGCTTCTCAACAATGACGAGTGCGTTCACCCATTCTGTGGGTTCTGTTACCTTACAGATTATGCCGCCTTTCTCCATGCTGTCAAGCTCGTCCCTCAGTTTGCTGCGTAGGGCGATGGGGATTCTGCGTGGCGGGCAGACGACCGGCGTTGCATCTGGTGTGACGCGGAAGGTGCACTCGCCTGGGAACTCTCCTATTCCCTGGAAAACATCTGCATACTCATCCATTATGCTCTGTGATGTGACATTGTTTTCCTCGCTCACAGCCATCACTATTTTTACCAAGTTTAGGTCACGGCATGTTTTCATTGCCATGACTGGTGGGGTGTTTGTGTCAATGACGTAAAAGTCCAGCATCATTGCATTGTCTCTGTACTTACATTTGAGTTTGCATGTGCCTTTCACGCTCAGCGCGCCTCCTCCATATTCAGTGAGTCTGTGTATTGCTGGTTTCAGTGTCACATTTTTGAACAGCGCCTGGAACAGGTTGGTGGGAATAGTATTGGCCTGTGCCCCAGTGTCTAGTTTAAACTTTACCTTCTGTAGAGGTGTGCCAATTCCAACCTCTACGTAAGCCTGCTCGTCGCTTTTTCCGTTGTTCTCTATTGAGATGCAGTCTATGTACAGCTCTGTCTGTTCTCCCACAGCGGTGCTCTCCACTGTAATGTTGTCGAAGTACAGTTCTTCCTGCTCTCTGTCAGTGGTGTACTCTTCTGGGTTCTCTCGAACGGCATGTACTGTGCCGCGGTAGTACTTTGTCTGTCCCTGGGAGCTAGACTTGCATACTTTAGCAAAATGATTGAGCTTCTTGCATTTAATGCATTGTTTACCCTTAGCTGGGCAAGTGGCTTTAGCGCCGTGTAGCCCTCCACAATAGCTACACGCCCTGGCGGCGGTGCTAACGTTACCTTCCCTTTGTCTGAAGTTAGCGTTAGCTGCTTTGGGTGCGTTCGGTTTGTAAGTCTTTCTGCCTATTGCGTGCACCGTTTCACGTGTGCTGCCCTGGCCCATAAACTTTAGCTGTTGCTTTGCTAGCTCGTGTGAGCGGGCTACATCTATGGCTTTTTCTAGCGTTAGCTCAGCTCCCTGGCTAAGTAGCTTTTCTCTCACTCTGGGTGAGTTGGTGGCAAACACGATGCGGTCCCTGACCATCTCGTCGGCATTTGGGTAGCCACAGTCTTTGACTAGGAGCTTTAGCTCAGTTACAAATTGTTCGAAGGATTCACTCTCTCCCTGCATCTTTTCATGAAATTTATATCTGGCATAAATCGGGTTTGCTTTGGGGGTGATGTACTCAGTGTACTTATCGTAGTACGTTTCTAGCTTCTTGGCTTGTTCTCCGCTGAGTGTCCAAGTGTTGTGCACATCGCGCCCTTTTTCCCCTATCCAGAGCAGGAGGTAGCTGCATTTCTCCTCTTCGTTCTTCCCGCGCAGGGGGCCCTTGAACATTAGCTCCGTTGTTTGTCGAAATCGTCTCCATGCTTCAGGTAAGTTCGCCGATTCCCAGTCCATCCGTGGAGCTGGAACGCCGTACGAATCCATATTGGGTATTTAAACTCCGCTACTCTGACACCATGTAATGATCTGTGCCCTCTGGCTATGTTAACTTATAACATTAATAAAGCGAGGACGACTTCTCTCGTGCTGGGTGTTTATTCACCGACCGGATTCCCACTGACCCTAGTTACGTACATCACGTGACTTTGTTGTGGCGCTACGGAAAGCCGTAAGGGACATTAGCAAATCAAATATTACTAGCAAATATTACAGGTAACAGGACTTTTTCTCTAATTACATCTGTTTCACAAGTGTAATTTATTGTATTTTAATAAGAGATCTCGCTCTCGTTTGCATTGTTAAAAGTTACTGCATAAAAATTCTGTTGTTACATATATCTGAAAGTTACTGAATACATATTCTGTTTTGTTACATATATCTGAAAGTTACTGCATAAGAATTCTGTTTTGTTAACTATATCTAAGTTACAACTGAAAGCTCTTATTTTTGCCCCAAAGAGTGAATAAATGCTATAATGCAATTTAAAATGCAGTTTCTACTGTTTCTATCAAATTGCAACCCCCCTCCCCCAAGATCAGGTGGAGGGGTCCTCAGGGTAGATCAAAAATACGCAGGGGGTCCAGGACCCCAAAAAGGTTGAGAACCACTGAAATAAATGACACGAGCAAAAGGTCAAACATTCGCTACACAGCACAGTAACTTAGCTGTCATTCAGCAAAAGTCTCCAGCAAACCTTTACAAAAGCCCTCTCAGACCACTCTTGACTTAGCGTGCAAGTTCCTTATGGCTTTAGAAATGGTTGCGCTTTAAAACGTTGTGCGTCACGTTGGTGTGCTTTCGGCTCATCTGACAGTCCTTTGATGAGCCCTCCGCGCAAGCTCGCTGGTCCTCGGAACTTGCCTCACCGCCCACTTGCGTCGACGAACAGCCCGAGTTTTCGTCGTAATTCCCTCGAAGCACAGACAGACACAAGTGGCCTTCTCGCTACTGGCTTATTTGAGAGTGGTCTTCCCCTCCAAATCCACCGTGAAACCTAAACACACAGTATTGACGAAAAACATAGCTTAGCTTAACACGAAACAACTTAGCTTAGCTTAGCACGAAACAATAGCATGCGCAGCATGTGGAATAACGTTTTACCAAAGTAAAATACTGATAAACAAAACAAATACTTCGTTGGCTGCATGCTACAAATAGCGAATAGTCTTCAATTCTTCCTTATGTAACCGGTTATTTTTTTGCCCGGTGCGGGATTCGATACGGGGTGTTCTGCGCCACAAAGCGACGTCACTAACCGCTCGGCTAAAGGAGCTATCATGTCTTATCAGTAGTTTACAGTCGTCACCCTCTCCCGGAAGCGCGCCCTCGCGCTTTGTTATTCCCGCGCTCCGGAGAGACTTCCGAGGATCTGCGCGCTTCCGGATCCCACCGCTGCCACCAATGTAACCGGTTATTTTCTTGCCCGGTGCGGGATTCGATACGAGGTGTGCTGCACCACAAGGCGACGTCACTAACCGCTCGGCTAAAGGGTCAGACCCGTTAGCAAGGGGCTAACGTGTCTTATTAGTAGTTTAGACTTATAACCGTTCACATAAAACTAAAGTCTTTTGTGACCAGCATAATCCTTTCATTTATGATATCCTTGCTTGCGGAGCTCTTCCCTTCATCTAACTTCCGTGAAAGAAACCCAACAGGATCTTGCCCCGCAACTTCAACATGGGCTGTCAAAATAAAAGTCTCAACGCAAATCACAATTACATGTAATACAATGGTCACAGTTACATAGGCTCTATGTTCTCCGGGCTTTCCGCATTCAATCCCCCATCTGACAGTCCCAGCAGACCAGAACCGACCACCGTCCGTCCAGGCGAAAGCACCTCCAGCGTCCCCTGAGCAGGAGTCCTGGCCTCCCTCAGGGAGTACAGCACAAAACGTGTTTCCTGACAGGCTCGGTACTTCATGGGCTGCACCAACTTTATGGATAGAGTCAAAGAAAGTTGAATCCGTTCATCTGGACACAATATTTATTGAGAAACGTTTCATCACTCATCTAAGTGACCTCTTCAGTCTCACCTGACTGCAGGTACCCCCACCCTTATAAACAACACAGTGGCATAACGACCCAAACCAACGACCAGTTCATATGCAAATATGGGTGTGACCATTAACTAGAGTTACAATGGCCATGTGTACTATTCACAGAGGATTGGGGAATGTTTGCAGTCACAGCATTGTAAGATGGTGACAGATGTACTCTTAGTACCCCCCCTCCGCCCCGCCGCCGCGCGCGCGGTTCAGGGATGGTCGTTCCCTCTTCACATAGATGGCCTCTTTGACTCCCCGTTCCAACCAGCATTCCTCCCTATCAAGGATGTGCACATCCTCATCCTTGAAAGAGTGGCCACTGGCCTGTAGATGGGTGTAGACTTCGGTGTCTACACCCATTGGGGGGGGGGGGCTAAGAGTACATTTGTCGCCATCTTACAATGCCTTGATTGCAACATTCCCACATCCTCTGTGAATAGTCATCGTCATCATCATCAGTTCCGTAACCTATGGAGGTCGTGGGAGCACAGCTGATGCCTCACTGAGTCATCATTGTGTTTCAGTTAGGGGGGAGTACCTGGTGGTCCCTATCTCCTCTCCCGGTATGGATGGCCGTTGGTTCACAGAGGAACTCATCCGCCCTTTGACAGGTTTTGTTTTTAGTCCAGCTGGGTGTCCACACACCCTCCTCACAACGACCCAAGGGTTGAAGTGGGGGTGCCGGTTTAGTCGCCGACGACCCGACGGTTGCCATTTAACGCCGTACCCAGGACGGAGTGTTGTATTGTGGTAAGAATACAAATGAGGACGGCTGTAGCATCCGTGGGTTTATTCACTTTCATCTTCCAAGGCTCTTCTTCTTCTTCCCCGAGTACTTCCGGCAAGACCCAATATTACCGTGCAACAGCATGTTATAACATGACGCTCCACCTGGCGGTATAATCAGGAACTGTACAGAACATCACACGGAGTTAATGGTCACACTCATGTTTGCATATGAAACTGGTCGTTGGTGTCAGTCGTTATGCAACTGTATTGTTTATAAGGGTGGGGATAGCTGCAGTCAGTTTAGACTGAAGAGGTCACTTAAATGAGTGATGAAACGTTTCTGTCAATAAAAATTGTGTCCAGACGAACTGATTCAACCTTCTGTGATTTTCTTACCTGGATTATTGAGCATGCATCAAGACATTTATTGATAGAGCGCTGGCATGTTTCCTGATCCACCAGAGGGAGGCGCACATACTTCAGTAATTTCACATATTCAAAGTCGTCATCCAGACCACATCCAGAGAGCAATCTGAAAGAAAATTATTGCAATGCAGCTGTATAAAGCTGAATATGACGGGAGATATTGTTTTGTAAAACAAACTCACCACAGGATACAAGAGGTCCGGCCCATATCTGGAGAAGAAGACGACTGGTCTGCTGCTGTAGCTGCAGGGCTCTCACATCCTTCTTGAATCTTGACATAAATCTTGAATATCAAGATTCATGTCTTGAATCTTGACATTCTTCCCATGAAACGGGAATCTTGGTCAGTCTTTCATTTCCAGCATCAAGCAACGAGGAGTGCAAAACCCAGAAGTGTGATTTGTCTAACTTGGCCAAAACAAATGAAAGCTTGCTTTTGGTTAGTGGCAGCAAGAGGCTTCACTCAAAAGTTTTTTTGTTTTTGTTTTTTTCTATATTTCATTACTCATGCTTTAGGTGGTATGCATTGGTTAGCATGGTCGCCTCACAGCAAGAAGGTCCTGGATTCAAGCCCTGGGGTAGTCCAACCTTGCAGGGTCGTCCTGGGTCGTCCTGTGTGGAGTTTGCATGTTCCCCCGTGTCTGCGTGGGTTTCCTCCGGAGGTTCCAGCTTCCTCCCACGGTCCAAAGACACGCAGGTCAGGTGAATCGGCCATACTAAATTGCCCCTAAATGTGTGTGTCTGTGTGTGTATAACTATATCATGGCTGAATTCATTTTTGACCAACTCTTAATTGGAGGGAGGACGGGAATCAAAGTGGGCTGGTTCTGGTCGATGGGTTGTTTGGTAGTGTGGTGTGATCAGTTGCTAGTTTGTGTTGCTTACCGTTCCCTCTTCACATAGATGGCCTCTCTGACCGCCCGTTTCAAACCGGCGCTCCTCCTGTCGTGGCAGTTATTTAACTCCACTCTGACATCAAATGAGGAGCGAGACACAAATCTCTTGCAGTATTGTCCCACTTTAACCTAATGTGTTCATGAGCAGAGGCGTCCAGGCCCAGATGCTTGACTGCGCGCCGATCAGTACGTCTACAGTCTCTCTCTCTCTCTCTCTTACAGGGCCCTTGTCTGTTCTTCCCCTCCTTATCTCATGTCCTCCGGCTCACATTCCACCGAGACCATTTGTCCAATTACTGTCCACAGACTTGATAAAGTCAGTGAGTCTCCCATATGCTCCTGTGCTTTCAACCGACAGTCAACAAGAGGCCTTCATTTGTTCACATGCAGAAGACACGTTATAAGACGTCCTGTGTTCTGTTACACCCGGACTCTAACCATCTCTCTAAGCAATGTAAAATCAAGTTGAGCATGGTATATATAGGTCATCCGTGGTCAAAGATTAAAAGTAAGCAAACATGGCTGTTTATTCCGATACCTACCAACACGGGGATCGCCAGTTCGAATCCCCGTGTTACCTCCGGCATGGTCGGGCGTCCCTACAGACACAGTTGGCCGTGTCTGCGGGTGGGAAGCAGGGGCGTAACCACGGGTGGGCCTGGCCTGTCACAGGCCCACCCATTTCAAGCCCAGGCCCACCCAATCACGCTGGCTTAAAGGCACGTAGGCCGGCCCCTTTTACGTACGTAGAACTGCAAAATCTGAGCGCGCGCACCATCACGCTCTGTATTTTTCCACTGCCGCTAACTAGCCAATAGCCAGCAGTTAGCCATAACTTATGGAATGGCGAAACAAAGTTCAATCTTCCGCTTTTTTAAAAAGCCACGGATGGAGGAGGAGGAAAGCACACCTGCTCCAGCACCGACTGAGCCGCCCAATGAGAGTGAGATACCGCCGGAGAGAACGACAGAGGAGGCTACAGCTTCTCCGTTGCCGGCAGCTTCTCCTCCCCCCTCTGACGACGGTGAGACGATTCCCTTGACCATGCCACCGTCAGATTTGTCTGCTGTGGATGAGCCACCCACGCAGCCTAAATTAGTGTTCCCCGCAACCAACATTTCAGGAAAATTACGTTCTTTCTCCCATAAGTGGTATGAAGAATTTAAGTGGCTTGAATACAGCTCAGCAAGGAACGCTGTTTTCTGTAAAATGCGTAGGCATTTCCCCGAGCCCCATATGGAAAACACGGTTTTTCGAAGCGGGTTTGTAGATTGGAAGCACCTCCGCCGGGCATGCTCGAAACATCAGGCTAGCAACCCCCCCCCCCCGCCATTGTATTGCACTTGGTAAATGTGAGGGTTACAGAGCAAGCCTGCAAGGTCGGGGGACTGTTCTAGACCAACTAAACCCTGAGGCAATGGACCGCTCATTTGTGGAAAGAAATCGTGATCACGTAAAGGTGTCAGACAGACGTCACAATTATCCCACGCCCTCTCGAGCCGAACGTCTCACCCCACGCTTCACTAGAAATGAGTAAAGGACTCGAGAATGTATCTACACTAATCTGAGCAGACACATTGCAAAAAAAAAAATCCAGTGTTGACATTTTGGGGAGGGGGAGACTATGTGAATGCTCAAAATTCCTCTAAAAACACATCATAGTCTCCAGTAATATTAAGCGATGATTAAAATGATGAAACAATAACATCCATCCGCGAGCTAATGCATCTGCTGCTGCACAATCTGACTAGACCAAGCTAGTTGGTCTAGTCAGGTAAATAAGCTAGCTAGTTGGTCTAGTCTGACTAGACAAAGCTAGTTGGTCTAGTCAGGTAAATAAACTAGCTAGTTGGTCTAGTCTGACTAGACCAAGCTAGTTGGTCTAGTCAGGTAAATAAGCTAGCTAGTTGGTCTAGTCAGGTAAATAAGCTAGCTAGTTGGTCTAGTCAGGTAAATAAGCTAGCTAGTTGGTCTAGTCTGACTAGACCAAGCTAGTTGGTCTAGTCAGACAGGCATGAACTGAGGAAGCCTCTTGGATGAGAGGCGAGACATCTTCACGGATATATACCAAGTCCAGCTGCACTTGATTCAACTCCTTTGGATAACTAAAAAGGTTGTTACTTACCCAAATAACAAACCTTGGATATCTCAAGAGCTCAAATCGGTTATTTTTACACCACCAATCCTCTCGGGAAAAAGGTTGTCTCCAGAGAAGTAAGGAATGAAACAGCTAAGGCCAAAATGAGGTACAGGAAAAACACAGAAATGCAATATAGCAGTGGTGATCTTAGAGCAGCGTGGCAAGGGATCAAATGCAAGTGAGACCAAGCAACTTACCAGTGTTAATAGAGTGGAGGATGCTGATCTGTCAAACACTTTTAATTCTTTTCCCTCCCGCTTCGAAAGGTCTGATTTTACTCATACTGTTTCCAGGTTGAGGGAGTCCCTTGTACCTCAGAATAATGTTGTGATATCTCAAGAACGTGTCACGGCCTTATTTGAGAAAATGAACATAAGGAAGGCTGCTGCTGAGTGAGGTCTTCACGGAACTCTTTCAGATGTGTGCCGATTGTTACCGGTTACCTTCAATCAGGAAAACTTCCACTATAATCCATATTCCCAGATCAAAAAACTCCAGAGAACTAACTGAGTTCAGACCTGTTGCGCTTACATCACTTGAGGTGAAAAGCTGAGAAAATGTTAAAAGATGAGGTGGTCTCCCTAGTTGATGACAAACTAGACCCCTTGCCGTTTGCTTATCAAGCTGGCAAGGGTGTGGAAGATGCAAAACTCGTTATCCTTGACAAAGTAGTATATAAGCACCTGGAGAAACCCAATTCTCGTGTGACACTTGTTGACTTCTCTTTGGCTTTTAAGAAGATGCAGCCTCACATTTTGAGGTTGCTTCTTGTTTTAATTTACCTGATCAGCTTTTAATGTTGTGTAGCCGGGTGGTAAATCTGTTAAATGATTTTCCACTTAAATTTAGTATAGTTTAACTGTTAATATATGTAATTGTTACACTGTCAAGCCATGTAAAATGTCATTTGATGTATTTAAATTGTGAAGCAGATTGTGAGTGTATTTTTATAGTTTTGGTTGTCATTGCATGTTTTGACCAGTAAGTGGCAGTGTTGCGGACTTTTATTGTAACTCCGTGCAAGTCATCCAAGTGCATCTTGGGTACTCTTTCTGCAAGTTATCCAAGTGCATCTTGGGTATTCTTTCTTTCTTTCTTGTGTGAAGCACCTGAAGATTGCGGTGTAACGGTGCTCTGACTCCGCAGTAAGTAGGGGTAAATATCTTGTGAAATATACCTGTAACATTATTCCAAACAATATTGTATGTCGGTAATTTGACAAGATGGTTTGATTTAGACGCTACTGGAGTTGATGTTCGGTGATTTTGGGCGCGAGCCATCGACCACTGTTCGCCATTGCAGGCATGACAAGGTAATGTTGGCGTGCATAAAGCCACACCATGCCATTGTATTTGGGCAGTAAGGGAAATGTAAAGGTTTTATATGCATTTTAATTCTGTTTAAAGGTAACTGACAGAGTGAGAAGTTGCGCGATCTTCAGGAAGTTCCACATGTCTTTGTTAAACCCTGTTTAACATACATAGTCCACTGCCGTATTTTGCACCGTATGTTGTATGTTGTATTTATTTTCCTTTTAAAATCTTTTCTGTTAAACTTGCCACATCTGTGAACATTTATGAGCTGTTTGCTCGAAAGACACAGGAATTTATGCACTCAGTAAAACGATCTGCATTCGAAGGTTCAAACAATAAAATTAAAGCTACAAGAACCCCGGAAGTAATTGTGTCCTGTGTGGTATCTAATTCCACGGGCTACAGTTGCTTTTAAACTTTTTAGCAGACAGAATCCAGCAGGTTTTAGTTAATGGAGTCATGTCCAATGTCCTGGTCTCAAACAGGGGGCTCACCGCAGGGTTGCGTTCTTTCCCCCCTGCTTTTTATTTTGTATACAGACAGCTGCGGGTCTTCTAAAGAGGGTAGCTACCTGGTGAAATTCTCTGACGATACCCCACTCCTGTCTCTTCTTCAGGGCTCGGAGTCAGCTCACGGTTGTGCCCTACCTGCCTTTGTTGACTGGTGCGATGATAACTTCCTTGACCTTAACGTGTCAAAAACTAAGGAACTTATCATTGATCTTAGGAAGAACAGTGATAAACCCAAAGCCAGCACTACACATGGCGAGGATGTTCTAATTGTTGACACTTATAAGTACTTGGGAACCGTGTTCGACTCCCAACTCAAGTTCGATGTGAACACAGATTTAATTGTCAAGCGTGGACAACAAAGAATTCACTTACTGCGGAAGCTTCACTCCTTTAACGTCTGTAACCCCATCTCATGTATTTTCTACCAGTTAATTATTGAAAGCCGTTTAACTTTTTCCTCTATTTGTTGGTTTAACGGGTTGTCTGTGAAGGACAGAAATAGACTAAACAGTATGGTTAATGCCTGCTCCAAGATAATCGGGAGTCCAGCAGAGAGACTTGTGCTCCCTCTGGGAGAAACGTGTGGCCCAGAAAGCAAAAGGAATTATTAACCAGTCTGACCACGTCCTGTCCAGTGAAGTCACTGAAATGCCCTCAGGCCGGCGCTATACAGCGCCCCCTAGGAAAACAAATCACTATTCTAGATCCTTCATTCCTTCTGCGATCAGGCTGTCAAATGCCGAGAGTAGTCATTTTAAATGAATGCTTCATATTGTTTTAAACCACAATAGTTGGTTTATACCTTGTTTGTATGTTCACATGGCTTGTGGGCCTGTGCGTTCTCTGAATGTAGTGGGGGAAGGTAACGTGCAATGCATCTTAGAATGCTTTATTTATTTATTTATTTTATTTTATCCCTTTTTTATTTTGTGAATCTTTATCCTTCGCCTGGTCCTCGTTTGAGTTTGCATGCAAGGCCACACGAGGGTGGCAGTGTGCATCTCTCGCCCATGTACTGATCTGTCTGTTGTCTCTGACGTACTGATGATTGCCACTTGTCTGTGAGTTTGTGTATGGTCTGGGTAGATTGTAAAACTGAACTGCCCTTCTGGGATAAATAAAGCTGTCTGAATCTGAATCAAAACATGGGAGATATATTCAAAACACACTCATGTAGACAGGTTACAGAGTAAATAAGCAAGTGTTAACACAAGGAAAAGGAGAAGTAACCAAAAACTCTTAATAAAAAGAAAGGATTTGGGGGAACCACTCTATCAAGTGAGGTCACTGCAGACGCTTGCTAAAATCCTTGTCATCATCATCATCATCATCATTATCGTCATCACCATCACAATTGTATGGTGTAACACAGGGATCTGGAGAATATTTGACTAGTCACACTGCACTCTATCTTTTTATGTGTTTTTAAATGTATTTTTATTGCCTTATGTTGCTTTTAATTTTGCCTTAATTCATTTATGTTTTATGCAAAGCAGTTTGAATTGCCTTGCTGCTGAAATGTGCTATGCAAATGAACTTGACTTGCCTTGCCTTGTACAGCACTAGAACGACCGGGATTTCACTCCTACCTAAAACGACCATGGGTGGTCAAAATGACCGCCGGTTTTTAAACTCTGTATTCTGTCAAGATAAATATTCAACTGAGATGTTAATGCATTGCATGTGTCAGCATGTCTGTTAGGAAACGACTGACGCCAAAATCAACATTTTAACAACTATAATACTATTTTTAAACAAAACACGCACCTCACCATACCATGCCCAGTCAGACGGTATTGTACTAAACAGGACACTGAAAGATCAAATTGCTAAGTACATATCACAAAGTGGTGGTGAATGGGACCAGTATCTGCCACAGTTTGAGCTTGCCTACAACTCCAGTGTTCATTCAAGTGCTGGATTTTCCCCTTTCTTCCTTGCACATAGCAGAGAACCAAACCTACCACTAGATGTCATGTTAAACTGTAGTCCTGCAGTGACCTCTTCACACCAGGTACACCAGCAGCTTATGCTCAGGATCTCACCTCACATTTGTCGCATGCTTTCAGGGCTGCAGCCCAAAACTCTGCTGCAACCAAACAGCATCAAAAGACTCAGTACGACAAGAAAGTGGTATTTCATCCTCACCAGCCAGGAGACCTTGTTCTCCTGGACGACCCAGCACAAAGGATGAACAAGCTTGCTCCCAGATGGAAGGGCCTGTTTGTAGTCCAGCAAAGGATGAGCAGAGACGGACACCACAGCGTCACCTATGAGATCACAGATCCAAGGAATGGATTGTTCACCATAATAGACTAAAAGCCTACAAGGGGACTTTGCCGGCCACCCCTGTAATGAGCCGGGGGCCCTCAGTGCCAGCTGACGCGGGCACATCAGTGACATCAGCCCCCTCTTCCACTGCCTTATCAGGGGCCCTGCTTTTTTGCCCGCCTACTCCTCCGCATGTGCCTGCCAAAGCCGGGAGGAAGCCTCCACCTGCTTCTGGCAGCAGTGCTTCGCCTTCTCCCCATCCTTCGAGTCCCTCCCTCTCTACCCTCTCCTCAACCGCTGTCCAAACGCATGCAGGAGCCCCTGCGTGTCACATCCCGTTGTGGACGCCTGGTCAGGCGGCCACTCAAGTACAGAGACTTGTCACTTAAATAATTTTGGGTTGGACTTTTTACATGTTGTGTTTATTGCTGTTGGGGTGCTGTGGTTTTGTGTTATAATGTTTACATGTACCTGCTATTTTGGCATGCATCAGGTCAAGGATTTCCCTCTGACCACACAGAAGTTTTTTCTGAGGAAGAACGTTTCATTTGTTGAGCAGTTGCTACATCTTGAATATATTTAGGTTGCTGGACTGATTTGTTGCGTTGCACTGGTTTCTGAGAGGTAGATTGAAATGAGGACATTTCTGTTCGTAGCAAGGGAAGGCTGTAACCTTAGGTACTGTACACATTTTAGCTATTATTTCATTTACACATTTATATGT
This sequence comes from Lampris incognitus, assembly GCF_029633865.1. NCBI lineage: Eukaryota > Metazoa > Chordata > Actinopteri > Lampriformes > Lampridae > Lampris > Lampris incognitus. Next base: position 9,367,833 of record NC_079219.1, on the reverse strand, counting down.
GTAACATTTAAACTGTCATTTCATGTCCCCTTGCCTAAGAGTGAATATTAGTTCCTACCAGCCATTGTTTAGGAGGGACAGTGATGAGTGTCACAGAGAGGGGAAGTAACGTGTGCGGTGACTGGTGAGGGTGGAGGAGAGTGAAGGGATACTCTGTATTGTCTTGCCATGCTGGTGTAAGTCGAAGATCCATCCATCCATGATCCAGACCGCTTATCCTGCTCTCAGGGTCACGGGGATGCTGGAGCCCATCCCAGCAGTCATTGGGCAGCAGGCGGGGAGACACCCTGGACAGGCCGCCAGACCATCACAGGGCAAAGATAAGTTGAAGATATTGAAATAAATACACAAAGAAACTGTAGCCTGCTTATTAACCACATGCCAGAAGAACTGGGGAACGCTGCCAATGCAGAAAAGAAGGGTTACAGTAGTCACAGTGCATCTGAAACGGTGGCTGTAACCAGACATGTTGGAAATAACCAAAAATCCAGTTTAGACTATTACTCTGCACTGGAGAACGCTCGTGCGTTTCTAGGAATAGCCACATTTATGAGCTTACAAACATTTTAAGAACAATCAAGAACATGAATGCCAGGGGGTGAAAAATAGATACAGTAAGTAAAGAAAAGAAAAATAACCGTAATATCCCCAGCAAGGCTATCAACTCTGTTTCCATAACAAAAGGTCCTTAAATAAAGTCATTGTTTTTACAGCCTTCTTACTGTAACTTTGTAACAACAAATATTGTAACTTTGTAACAACAATATTGGAACTTTGTAACAACAATATTGTAACTTTGTAACAACAATATTGTAACTTTGTAACAACAATATTGTGACTTTGTAACAGCAATATTGTCACTTTGTAACAACAATATTGTAACTTTGTAACAACAATATTGTAACTTTGTAACAGCAATATTGTAACTTTGTAACAACAATATTGTAACTTTGTAACAGCAATATTGTAACTTTGTAACAGCAATATTGTAACTTTGTAACAACAATATTGTAACTTTGTAACAACAATATTGTAACTTTGTAACAGCAATATTGTGACTTTGTAACAGCAATATTGTAACTTTGTAACAACAATATTGTAACTTTGTAACAGCAATATTGTAACTTTGTAACAACAATATTGTAACTTTGTAACAACAATATTGTAACTTTGTAACAACAATATTGTAACTTTGTAACAGCAATATTGTGACTTTGTAACAGCAATATTGTCACTTTGTAACAACAATATTGTAACTTTGTAACAACAATATTGTAACTTTGTAACAGCAATATTGTAACTTTGTAACAACAATATTGTAACTTTGTAACAGCAATATTGTAACTTTGTAACAGCAATATTGTAACTTTGTAACAGCAATATTGTAAGATGTTGTGTCCATGTAATGTTCCAAGTCCTTTGTGAAAACGCTGTAACGAGGAGTCCTTTTAGACAACTTGCATCGATGAATGTGACATTTTGCCAGAAAGAGAATGAGGTTAATCACAAAAGCACCCCCCCCCAAATTCTTATCCTTAGTATGAAAACCAAACAAAATATATGTATAAAATAACTCAAAGTTGTCCAATAGCTTCTCTCTAACGAACACTGATATGTCTTGCCACCGTTTTTTTTCTTTCGTATACAGGCAGCACCAAAAGATACGTGACGTTGTTTCCGGCTGGAGAAAACAAAACGAGCAGAGTGTATTTATATCTCTCACACACTTAGAAAGAAATTGCTGAAGTGGCTAACACCTGTGAATCATTTTGAAGGAAACCTCCTTTACGTTGTTTGTGAGGAGATGTCTATGAGATCACGTCCAACGGGTTTCCCATGGAATATTCTGATCAAACTGGGACCAGTAAGCTCCAACTGATGGGGAGGTGGTGAATTCCTTATGGAGAAGAGTACGGACAGCCTTATTCTTTCTTATGGCTGCGGTGAAGCAAACCCTCCCACTCATTGTTTCATTTAGATGTACTAGAGCAGTGGTTCTCAACCTTTTTGGGGTCCTGGACCCCCCTGCGTATTTTTGATCTACCCTGAGGACCCCTCCACCTGATCTTGGGGGAGGGGGTTGCAATTTGATAGAAACAGTAGAAACTGCATTTTAAATTGCATTATAGCATTTATTCACCCTTTGGGGTGAAAATAAGAGCTTTCAGTTGTAACTTAGATATAGTTAACAAAACAGAATTCTTATGCAGTAACTTTCAGATATATGTAACAAAACAGAATATGTATTCAGTAACTTTCAGATATATGTAACAACACAGAATATGTATTCAGTAACTTTAAGATATATGTAACAAAACAGAATTTTTATGCAGTAACTTTTAACAATGCAAACGGGAGCGAGATCTCTTATTAAAATACAATAAATTACACTTGTGAAACAGATGTAATCAGAGAAAAAAGTCCTGTTACCCTTTATAGTTTAGGTAGATAAAGGTCTCGGTCACATTTGAGTAAAATAATCCTATTTCTATAAATGTCATAGGATCTTTTTTTAAAGATATTTTATTTTCACGGACCCTTTGCAATTACACCACTGACCACTAGGGGTCCGCGGACCCCCGGTTGAGAAACACTGTACTAGAGGATAGTGAGCACCTTGCAACAAGGGAACTGGACCACTGGGGATAGCTGCCATCACTATAGCAAAATTCTTTGGGCGTTACAGGAAAATTAAAATGTAGATGTAGGAAAGCCCTTGTTAGGAAGAGGAGTCTAGTTTGGTAATTGTCTCTGCCCTTTGGATTTATTATCATCTATTATTCATTGGCAATATATAATTATTGATGTTACAGCAATATTATTGTATCACAGGCTCCGGCGAGGGGTTACTAGTATTGTGCACTCGCTCGAGTTTACTGGTGGGGTTACTTGCCCTTTAAGAGCTGCAGAGACTTTCCGGTTCTGACCGGGGGATTTCCAACCGGTTCTAACCAGCTTTCTCAGCCCGTCTGTCTGTCTGTCTGCCTGCCTGCCTGCCTGCCTGCCAGTGAGCTGCAGTCTGCCTCTTCCATTTCGAGGAAATCGTGTGTCAGTGAGAGATGTTAAGTAGATTAGGTACGTCTTCATTTGTGCCTGTTGCTACGCGTCCAACATCCTCTAAACCTCTCTCCGTGGCTATAATGGCGGCTGTAGAGATGTGCACGTGACGTTTTTGTTTTTTTGGACTTTGTCCCCCTTTTTTTCTCCCTAACTGTATCCGGCCGATTACCCCACTCTTCCGAGCCGTCCCGGTCGCTGCTCCACCCCCTCTTGCCAGTCCAGGGAGGGCTGCAGACTACCACGTGCCTCCTCCGATACATGTGGAGTCGCCAGCCGCTTCATTTCACCTGACGGTGAGGAGTTTCGCCAGGGGGGACGTAGCGCGTGGGAGGATCACGCTGTTCCCCCCCCCGGTTCTCCCTCCCCCCCCCCACGAACAGGCGCCCCGAACGACCAGAGGAGACGCTAGTGCAGCGACCAGGACCCATACCCACATCCGGCTTCTCACCCGCAGACACGGCCAAGTGTGTCTGTAGGGATGCCCAACCAGGCCGGAGGTAACACGGGGATTCGAACCGGCGACCCCGATGTTCGTAGGCAACGGAATAGACCGCCACGCCACCCGGACGCCCGTTCATGTGACGTTCTAACGCAGCAGAGAGTGACTTGATCTCGGCCTGGGCTGCATGTATACCATACGAGGGTCCCAAATGTGCGCTGAGCAGTTGATAAGGCACGTTTAGCTTCACGATGGAGTGGTAATTCTGACGCACCTGTCTGATCAAGGCAGTGGTGGATCTAGAGATTTTTTCCTGGGGTGGCAAAGGGGTGGCAAGACTGTGTCCCAGAGGTGGCAGCTGCCACCCCTTGCCACCCTGTAGATCCGCGCCTGTGAGGGGGAGGGGGGGATTCCAAATCGGCGACTTCTGTTTGAGATGAGTTTGGCGCGGGTCTCATTGACCTACACCACGCATGTACATAAAATATACTTTAAAAACATATTATCTGATTTATAAATGGGGTGGCAACAGGGGTGGCAAGACTGTGTCCCAGAGGTGGCAGCTGTCACCCCTTGCCACCCTGTAGATCCGCCCCTGGATCAAGGGTACCAAAAATGCAAAGTAACGCCGATTGTGGATTTCTCTCGGGGAAACGACTATAGGCCTGATCACCAAAAAGTAAATAGACTTTTTCAGGCAGGGTTGCTTACTGAATGTTATCTTAACTGTCCTATTACAGCGAGTATAGTGTCTGCTGTGATTTCATAACGGGGTCCTGCTCACACAGAGAAACATCGGGCAGGGCATGAACACGCAGAGTAGGCCAAGTACATGAACAGTTGCCAGCCAATGATTTAGTAAATAATGTAACGCGCATGGATAAGTAGACACGTTGGTCCTTGACTAACGGGTCGGATCCTTTAGTCCAGGGGTCCCCAATAGGCGGCCCGCGGGCCACGTCCGGCCCATGACGGGTTGATTTATGGTCCGCGATAATTTTTGGAGAAATGCCAGAAGGAAGTTTTTTTTTAAAATTTCTCTACCAAATTTTTTTTTTAAATTAATTTCTTAGTAAAAGTAAGACTAGTAATATATCGAAAAATAGATGAAAAATCTCTGTTTAAATTATAATACCTGCAACGTATCGACACCAAAACAAACTAACGAACAACATGCTGCTGGAGGTTGAGTGGCCCGTGGTTTTAAAAGTGGCCCTAAAAGTGGCCCGCTATGAAAAGTAATTGGGGACCCCTGCTTTAGTCGACTGGTTAACGTTGTCGCTTGCGGTGCAGAAGATACGGGTTCGCGTCCCGGTTGTGGCGACAGTATCTCGGACTGCCCCCCGAATTCGCTACAATAATAAAGGTCTAGCGCTATAACGACCAAGACGGTCAGTATGACCGTTTTTTGGTTTTCACAGTTCAATAACTTTGTGTGTGTGGTGGGGGGATACAGACCTGCCACTCCCTTAATTCTCCTAAAATTGCATATATTGTGGCAGGATGAGGAAAAACACAGGAGACGAAGGCGAATTTGAACTTTATTCCTCAGCTCCGAAACCCAAACTGCAACAGGAACAACCTCGTCCCAGAGAGCCCGGGAACGTAAACCCCGCCCCCAGCTCACAGCCCTGCATGCTGGGTGAGAGGCATAGCCCCTAGTGTCCGCCGCAATAGTGGCATTAAAATGAGCTTTAGTTCAATCGCACCAAAAAAAAAATGTTAAGATAAGCTCTACCTAAAACGACGATGGACGGTCAACATGACCGTCTCATAATTTGCGCGTCATTTCACTATTTATGACGTGTTTTGGTCGCGTCCTTTCCTTCGCAAAGTTCGTTGCTCTGTCCTAGAAAAAACTAGCGCCTCCAGTGCGGAGAAATACTCTAAATTTGATTTTAGATGATTGCCAACATGTCTGGTTATAGGCGCACCATGACTGCTACCGACGCGTTGCAGTATTTACAGGCGTTGGACGGTCGCCATTTTAAATTGTTTGAAAATTGTGTAAACTACTGATAATACACGTTAGCCCCTAGCTAACGGGTCTGACCCTTTAGCCGAGCGGTTAGTGATGTCGCCTTGTGGTGCAGTACACCCCGTATCGAATCCCGCACCGGGCAAGAAAATAACCGGTTACAATTGTATTAAAAGTTATTAAAATGTAAATGTTGGTGTCAGTTTCATTACAGACATAGTAACATATTGTAACGATCACGGATGAACAGGCTCGGTAGCCCTTGACTAATGGGTTGGACCCTTTAGTCGACCGGTTAACGTTGTCGCCCGCAGTGCGGGAGATGCGGGTTCGCGTCCCGGCTGTGGCGGTTCCTGAGCTGCCCCCCCCCCCCCGGGATTCGTTGCATTTGTGTCAGAAGTGGGATGGTGAGACCGTGAGGTCATCGGAAGCGTGTGCGCCCAGCTGATGTAGGTTACACTGCCCCCCCCCCGGAAGAGGGGGGGGCAGTGTAACCTACATGAATAAGTAGACACCTTGGCTAACGGGTCGGACCCTTTAGTCGAGCGGTTAGTGAAGTCGTTTAGCGGTGCAGGAGCCCCGGGTTCGCGTCCCGGCTGTGGCGGCGGTTCCTGAGCCGCCCCCCCCCCCCCGAATTCGCTACCGCCGCAGCCAGGACGCGAACCCGAACCCGTATCTCAAGCTGATATGCCGATGCAGGCAGGATGCTACGCTGAGAGCCCGAATCGCCCAGCAGCCGCCGGCCAGATAAGGCATCCTTGATAAACGACAGCTTGCTGTTCTCGCCGGCGCTCCGGCCCTGGCGTTTCCCTGGACGCTGAAGCTGCATGGCGGGCGACAGTGCTTGGCCCTGGCACCGACTTGTAAGCTTGTTGTAAGAGTCGGTACTCGGTAGTAGAGAGCCAAGAGACCTGCTGTATTTGCCTACATAAATATGCCTAACGTTAAAGGCTGAAGAGAAACCCGGGTCAAGCGTTGCTTATCCTCCATACGCAAGAAGAAGATTGCGCATCCCAGCTCAACTTGGAAAAAAAACCGGTGCCAAATTTCGATACTTTACGGGAGACACGTGAGCGCCATCGCAGCCAGCCAATCACTACCAGCGTTGCTGTACACAGGCGACTGACTGACAAATCAGCATGAAGCTATTTGGTATGCGTGCGCGTCTCGTGACTGCGTCGGAGTTGGAAACTGGCGGGCCAGATTGAGTGAGCTTCTATGCGTCCCAAAGCGTGGCTACACTTTGTAAAAATTGACAGCAAACCTGACACCGTAAAATGCAACCGCTGCAAAGCGATCATCAAATGCAAGTCCGGGAATACGTCGAATATGACTGCTGGAACAGGCTCCGGCATCCCCGCGACCCCATGAGCAGGATAAGCGGTTCAGATAATGGATGGATGATGAAACATCTGACCACGCATGGGATACATTTACGAGTGGACAACTGTTCAGTGTTTGATAACGTTAGTGTCCGTGCTGCTGCCAACGTTAACGTTAGCTCTGGGACGTCTGCTGCTGGCTCTTTTTCTGGTGCCATTGCTAGCAATGATGAAACAGGTAAGGACGTCTGCACGTTGACCTCATTGTCCTTGTTGACCTCACTTTCAACCTCAAAGTGCTAGAGTACAGAACTTCTCCAAAGGAACTGAATTGAGTGCAACTGGACTTGGTATATATCCGTGAAAACAATGAGTACAGAACCAAAATCCCACAGCATGTCAATAAATTGTGGTGTTCGCTGTTATAGAAAAGTAGTTTGCTGATACTCCTATAAGGTTTTCGTAGTATTGTAGCGAATTCGGGGGACAACGCAAACACAGGAACTGCCGCGGCCGGGAAGCGAACCCGTATCGCGCGCACCGCAGGAGACATCGCTAACCGCTAGACTAAAGGGTCAGACCCGCCAGCCAACGGCCAGCGTGTCTTCTTATCCATGCACGTTACAATATATAGTATTGAAAAAAAGTATTGTTTAGGTATCGCGTCGAATTAGAGGTATTGGTTTTGGTATCGGTATCGAACATTTTCGAACGACACCCAACCCTAGTTATAACATTCATCCCTAACGCATGGGGTGGAAGAGCCAGTGTTATATTCATCGCTGAAAATTGTGGACTGCTGGATAATCTACTGCCAGGTGATGTCATTCTTGCAGATAGGGGAGTTAATATTGGAGAAAGTGCTGCCCTTTATTATGGAGAAGTTAAAATCCCAGCATTCACTAGAGGGAAGAAACAACTTGCACATGATGTGGAGAGTACCAGAAAAACTGCATCTGGAAGGATTCACATTGAGAGAGTGGTTGGACTTGTACATAGAAAATACAGAATTCTGCAGTCTACCCTTCCAACAGACTATTTAAATACAAAAGATTTAATGGTGCAACAACAATTGATAAAATCGCTTTGGTTGCTTGTGCCTTATCAAATACTTGCAATAGCATAGTTCTTACAGAATAAATTGGGTTTCAAACTTTCCTTGTAAAGTACTTAGCTACAAGTTCTGGTAGTAGGCAGTTCTTAAAAAATGAAGATGCGTCAGCAACAGTAGTTTTCCTCATCTCTTTATCAGGCAGGATTCTTTCAATAAATACATCTTTCTCTGTCCACAAGACAACTTCTCCAAAGATGGCTTCTTTATACAGATTGAGCTGGCTCTGTACCTGGTAATAATATGCATGCGATCTTGATAATTGCATACCGCCACTACACTCAACAACGCAAAAGTTTTTATCTTTTTTTAGGCCAGCTTCAATGCTTGAGTCATGGATGCAAAAAGGGCACTTTATTTCTAATGAACCAATCCCACAACAACAATAATATGTGATTCCATCTGGGGATACACCCATGAAGGGTAGATCCTTTGAAATCACAAAGCCACATTCCTTTACTTGAAAATGTGTATGTTTCATAGCCATTATATCTTTATATGCATCAAGTGCCACTTTTTCATGGGTGCATCCCCAGCTTGTTGGCTCAGTAGCGAAACTATATAAGTGAGGGTGTGGCGGACACTAGGGGCTATGCCTCTCACCCAGCAGGACTGTGAGCTGGGGGCGTGGTTTACGTTCCCGGGCTCGCCGGGGCAGGGTTGTTCCTGCTGCAGTTGGTTTTTGGAGTTGAGGAATAAACATCAAACTCGCCTTGGTCTCATGTGTTTTTCCTCATTCCTGCCACATTGGTGACCCCGAATTGAACATGTTTGGAGCAGAAGAGGAGTGTGAATCCACTTCGGCCACGCCGCCCCAACTCTCTCAGCCGGCCGTTCTCGCCGCGGCTGTGAAACTCCCAGAGTTCTGGCAGAGCGACCCGGCCTCGTGGTCCCAGCATGTCGAGGCGCTGTTCCACCTGCGTGGAATCTCCACGGACAACTCCAGATACTATTTGGTGGTCGCTGCGCTGGACCAGCAGTCCACACGCCGGGCCATGCAGCTGTTGCGCCCCCCCCCCGCAACAAGATAAATACGTCGCCCTCAAACATCTTCTGCTCCGGAGGTACAGCCTATCTACCGCAGAGAGGGCAGATAGAATCCTTTCCCTATCCGGTTTGGGCGGCGGGACGGCTGTGGATCTCATGGACAATATGCTGTCGCTGCTAGGCTCAGACGAAGGCGGGTTCCTTTTCCCGCACGTTTTCCTGCGCCAGCTTCCGTCTCCTGTGCGCGCGGCTTTGGCTAACTCCCCGTGTCTGGCCGCTGGTGACTGCCGAGGTTTGGCTGAGGAGGCCGATCGGGTGCTGCTGGCTACCAGACGGTTCTCTGTGCAGAGTGTGGCATCGGAGCCTCTGCAGCCGACGTCGGAGGACGCGGACCCGGCAGTGGTGGCTGAAGTGACTGCCCGGAGACGGCGCGGGAGAGGCCTCTGTTTCTTCCACCAGCGTGCACGTTTGAGACGGCGGGAAACTCCCGGGCCAGCGCTCAGTAGCAGCTGTGGGCGCTGGCGGACGTAGTGAGCTGCTCTTCATTAAGGACACGATGTCAGGAAGACGGTTTCTGGTGGACTCAGGCTCGCAAAAGAGCCTACTCCCTCCTGCTAAGACAGACAGGTCGGCCGAAGGCGGCGGCCCACAGTTAAGTGCAGCTAACGGTTCGTCCATTGCGACGTTTGGCACAAGGTTGGTGACTGTTTGTTTCCACGGGCGCCATTTTGAGTGGGACTTTGTAGTGGCCGCCATTACTGTTCCTATTATCGGCGCGGATGTTCTGTGTGCTAATGGTCTGCTGGCTGATGTTGCAAACTGCCGTTTAATTGATGCTGTCTTTCGCCACTGTTCCGTGCGAGACGGGGGGAGCCGGGCCGTTAACACACGCTAACTTTTTAGCATTAGGGGATGTTTTTCAGCGCTTGCTGGCGGATTTTCCATCGGTGACTACGCCTGCCTTTTCCACCGCGGTTACTAAACACGGGGTAGAACATTTCATTCCCGCTCTGGGACCGCCAGTTTTTGCGCGCGCGCGGCGCCTCGACGCGGGAAAATTGGCTATAGCTAAGGAGGAGTTCGCCATCATGGAGCGTCTGGGTATAGTGAGGCGTTCCAACAGCCCGTGGGCCTCGCCGCTTCACATGGTGCCCAAGGCGGATGGGTCGTGGCGGCCTTGCGGCGATTTTCGCCGCCTGAACAACGTCACCGCCAATGACCGCTATCCCATCCCACACATACAGGACTTTTCCATACGCCTGGCGGGTACCACTATTTTCTCTAAGGTGGACCTGGTGCGCGGCTATCATCAGGTTCCCGTGCGCGCAGAGGACGTGCCCAAGACCGCAGTGATCACCCCGTTTGGGCTTTTTGAGTTCATGCGCATGCCTTTTGGCTTGAACGGGGCAGCGCAAACCTTTCAGAGGCTGATGGACTCGGTGTTGCGTGACCTTGATTTCGTGTTCGTTTATCTCGACGATATATTACTGGCCGGTCCGTCAGCTGACGAGCACCTGGCGCACCTGAAACAGGTTTTCCGTCATCTGGACGAACACGGCCTGATAGTCAACCCGGCCAAGTGTCAGTTTGGACTGCCGGTGATTGACTTCTTGGGTCACCGCATTTCGCCGCAAGGCGCGGTCCCGTTGCCTTCTAAGGTGCAAGCGGTGGCGGAATTTCCCCGCCCGGTCTCTGTTAAGGCATTGCAGGAATTCTTGGGAATGGTGAATTTCTATAACCGTTTCCTCCCTCGTGCTGCCCACCTCCTTCAGCCACTTTACGAAGCCCTGCGGCTTAAGAAGGCTAACGACCCTGTCGACTGGACTCCCGAACAGGTCCAGGCCTTTGACGGAGCTAAGTGCGCCCTGGCTAACGCTGCCCTCCTCGCCCATCCCACACCCACGGCGTCCATAGCTTTAACAACCGATGCGTCTGACATAGCCGTGGGGGCTGTGGTTGAACAGCGTGTGGCGAATGCGTGGCAGCCACTCGCATTTTTTAGCCGCAAACTGCGGGATAGCGAGCGCAAGTACAGCGTTTTTGACCGGGAGTTGCTGGCACTGCACCTTGCAACCCGGCATTTCCGCTTCCCGCTGGAGGGTCGCCCATTCACGGCTTATGTGGATCATAAGCCGCTGACTTTTGCCATGTCCAAGGTGACTGAGCCGTGGTCTACTCGTCAACAGCGCCACCTAGCGGCGATCTCCGAGTTCACAACGGACATTCAGCATGTGGCCGGGAAGTCCAACCCTGTTGCTGATTGTCTGTCGCGTGTGCTTGTGTGTCCTGTGCACCTCGGTGTGGATTTCTCCGCTATGGCTGCCGACCAGCCCAGCGACCCGGACGTCCTTTCCCTTAGGTCAACGCGTACCGGTCTCAAGCTAGTGGACGCTGTGATGCAGGAAGGCAGTCCTGCCCTCCTCTGCGATGTCTCCACCGGCCGTCCCCGCCCCGTTGTTCCAGTGGCCTGGCGCCGTCGAGTTTTCGATTCGATTCACTCCCTCTCGCACCCTGAAGTTCGGGCGTCTGTGAAGTCGGTCGGTTCCAAGTTCGTCTGGCCTGGCCTCCTTAAGGACGTCAAGGGGTGGGCAGCTGCATGTGTAGCGTACCAGCGCGCTAAGGTCCACCAGCACACTAAATCGCCCCTCGAACCGTTTCCGATCCCGGCCAGACGTTTCGACCACGTGCATGTGGACCTGGTGGGCCCTCTACCTTCTTCCCAGGGTTTTACGCACCTGCTCACAATGGTAGATCGGACCACCAGGTGGCCAGAGGCTGTCCCTCTGTCTTCCACAACATCCTCGGATGTTGCACGCGCTTTTCTTTCCTCCTGGGTCGCCCGTTTCGGCACTCCGTCAGATATCACCTCAGACAGGGGCCCCCAGTTCGTGTCAGAGCTCTGGTCGGCACTTGCGCGATCCTTGGGTGTGCAGGTACACCGCACTACCGCGTATCACCCTCAGGCTAACGGCTTGTGTGAACGTTTCACCGGTCGCTCAAGGCAGCGCTGCGCTCTCGGATGGTAACTGGGTGGATCGTTTACCTTAGGTTATGCTCGGGTTGCGTTCGGCTCCTAAGGAGGACCTCGACGCGTCACCCGCTGAGCTGGTGCTCGGTCAGCCGCTCCGCGTCCCTGGGGAATTTTAGCCTGGGAGTTCCGCTCCTCGACCCCGTCCGGCCGTTTATCCTTTTTTGTCCGACAGCACTCGGGTTCCAGGCCCCGTTCACCACTGTTTTCCGCGGTCGTTCGTGCCTGCGGAGCTCATGTCGGCTCGTTTTGTTTTTGTACGGCATGATGCTCACCGCTCGCCCCTCCAACCCCCATACGATGGCCCATTTCGTGTTCTTGAGACGGGTCCTAAGGGTTTTGTGCTGGATATGGGTGGGCGTAGGGAGCGTGTCACGCTTGATAGGCTTAAACCGGCGCACAGGGTGGCAGGCGAAGTTGTGTTTCCGGCCCAGGTTCCCCGTCGGCGTCGTCCTCCTTCCAGGACCCCGGCAGTGTCTTCACGGGTTCAGCGTTCTGCTTCTCAGCCGGCTTTGGACTGTGTTTCACCCACTGTTTCGGCTGAGGGACGGCGCAGCCATTATGGCAGGCTGCTTAAGCCTCCAGTGAGACACTAAGTTTCTTTCCAGGAGTCCCTTCTGGGTGTTCGGGGGGGGGGGATGTGTGGCGGACACTAGGGGCTATGCCTCTCACCCAGCAGGACTGTGGGTTGGGGGCGTGGTTTACGTTCCCGGGCTCGCCGGGGCAGGGTTGTTCCTGCTGCAGTTGGTTTTTGGAGTTGAGGAATAAACATCAAACTCGCCTTGGTCTCATGTGTTTTTCCTCATTCCTGCCACAAGGGTAACAAATTCTCTTGATGAGGCTTTAAGAAGGGCACGTAACAAATAATAAATCTTGATATCTGTCCTACAGCAAGATTTTAATGTTGATGAGGAGATACGTCCTGCCTTGAATTGTAGCCAAAGCTTAGATTTGGCCTGTTCCCGAGTTAGCTCCTCAACACATTTAATTTGCTCATCAGTTACACTCAGGTCAATCTTTCCACAATGATCAATTAATCGTTGGTATGTCATGGCATGTGTTTCTTCATCATTTAGTTCTGATAAAACCTTTGGCATCTGCCTATTCAATGACACTGGGATGTAGCTATCTGAATATGGCTCAGTCAGTGAAAGAATAACAGAAAAAGTGGAAAAGTGTGTTTCCACCGAGACTGTTGTAAAACTTTGTAATTTCATCGTGTGTTGGAGGAGGTACTGCAGTAGTGGAAGATGGCTGGGTATTTCTTTGCCTCACTTCCCTTTGATCAATTGTAAGGTCCAAGTTTCTGTTCGCAGATTTAGGGGCAGTGAAGTCTATTTCAGACACCGTACTGTAGGGTACCTTTTCCAAAAACGGAGGACACATCCGGTATGCCTTCTTCACTGCAGGCCCGTAGCCAGAAACATATTTTGGGGGGGGGGGTCGGGCAACACTGCCGAAAGCTACCGGTAAATAAAATTCCCACACTGTATACTATAGCCTAATACCCAACCGTACGGTAAATGTCAACGTATTAATGGCCCATAGATAATCATCAATGCATTAATAAATAAAAGTGGGTCTTACCTTATAAAAGCAGGTCCAATCGTCTTTTTTGTCTGCAAAAGATGTCCAGTACCTCTTCCGGCGTCACCACAATGTCTCTGTGCTCCGAGAGCAATGTCAGTCCATTAAGCCGTCTTTCCGTCATTGTACTGCGCATTTTGTCCTTGATCCTCCCCAGACGGGAAAAACTTCTCTCGACATGGGCACTGGTGACAGGAAGCGTGGTCAAAACGCGGAGAAGCTTGAAGATGCTTGGAAACAACTCACTGTTACAGGCATTTAATGCCTCAATGGCATTTTGTGGAACATAAATTGCATCTTTCCATTTATCCCGCCAGGTGTCAATTTCTGACTTTACAACTTCCAGATGCGGTGACACTTCATCAGGATACAGGTTGGAGAGCGCTTGAGCTGAGCTGTCGTTCAGCATGCTGACCTTAGATGGCAGTAAGGAGCAGAGGTTGGAGATCACATTTCTGTGGCAGGTTGCTTAGCTGACTCGTCAGACCCCTGAGCCAATCAAAAGCGTGTGATTTTATTTGTTTTACGAAACAGACCAATAAGATACATCATGTTTGGAAACAAATTAACTGACAGGTTTAACGCCTGTCAGTCACGATAGATGCAGTGTATGAGTAGGCTAGGGGGCGGTGACAAATAATCAAAACGATAACTGAATAATTATTGGTGCCATTTCAGATGGGCCGTGGGGTTTCGGGGGGGGGGGTTCAGACACGAAAACCACCTACCTGGCTACGTGCCTTCTTCTCTGTGCATGTCTTCAAATCCCTGATTTTTACTGTTGCCTCCATGGCAAAGAGGAGAGCTGCAACATGAGTACATGACTCACCAAGGCCTGCCATACAATTGTAATGTCTAACTAATATTTGCCCATCCTTTTTTGAAATTATCCAGGGGTGGAGGGCTGTTTCATTCATTCTTTGTGAGTGGCGTACATGGAAGAAAACAAAAAGTAAGAAAAGAAATTATAATTGCATAGCATTTAAAGTAGGCATCTAAACTGTCAAATGAATTGCACACTCCTTGTTAATAATTAAAGCAAGTTATATCAAAATGAACAATGAAAGCGAGGTTTGTTTAAGTTTGGACAATAACTAACTCCTGCTTTATTGGACAGGGTCCATTTCAAATGAGTGCATAGTACAGGAGAATGAAATATTTTCTCAAGTTATCTTACCTTGCAATGAACAAGGATGTTCCCATTAGAGGCTTTAAGCCACAATATTTCTTTAACCCATCCACACACAAACTGACTGTAGGCCTCCAGACTCTTGACATTCATGAGTTCTTCGTGGGTGTAGGTACTCTTTGTAAATAGCAGGTCGTTCACAATATCTGGATATGTTATTGTAGGACAATCAGCCAGGCTTGTGGTCCAGTTCTTTTTAGGAACAACATATGGATCCATGCCATCCACTAAGCTTATCTTCTCTCGATATCGGTTTTTTGCTTTTGGCTCGCCCGAATCAAAATAGTTCTTTAGACATGCCATTATAGGCCTAAATGATTGATATATTGGGCTATACAAATAAAAGTTGTGATATTGGGCTATATTTGACTGTAAACTACTAATAAGACACGTTAGCCCCCTAGCTAACGGGTCTGACCCTTTAGCCGAGCGGTTAGTGATGTCGCCTTGTGGTGCAGTACACCCCGTATCGAATCCCCTACCGGGCAAGAAAATAACCGGCTACACTACACTCATCCAATATGTCCCAAATGTCCATTAGGAGCAAAACGTCCGGAGGTGGACAAATGTCTCGCGAGATATGTCTCGAGACGGGACATAGGCATATTATGCCTCGAGACCGGTTTGAGCTGAATGTCCCACTGTTGGACTAGGCTCCAACACAAATAACGTTAGCTAGGCTAGAGAGCATAATCCAACACACTTTTGTATTGATGTTAAGTTGAAGATAAAATGAACACAAAAACAATAGTTTAATTTAATCTGCACTCAAAATTACTCTATTATGCTCTTTATTTCATACACACATGGGACAAACCTTACAGACCCCTTGCTGCAGACGCGTTTCGACTCTGCCTTCTGTGTTATGTAAACGTTGCACTCCGCGAAGCTAGCCACCCGGAAGAAGGTTGTTCGTTGTTGTGACGTCACGCTGATCTCTTGAGCGCGCGTTGAATCATGGGATTAATTTACGGACAAACTGCGCTTAGTTTCGTAGTGTGCGGAAGTGGTCTTGCAGAAGATTTGTGTTTGCGATGGCTGGTAACCTTGTTATACTAGAGGAAGCCAAACAATCTAGAAAAGGTGCCACAAAGCATTGCTGCTGGGGAACTTGTGGATCGGATTCACGATATTGCAGCGAATTCGGGGGACAACGCAACCACGGGAACTGCCGCGGCCGGGAGGCGAACCCGTATCGCCCGCACCGCAGGAGACATCGCTAACCGCTCGACTAAAGGGTCAGACCCGGTGGCCAGCGGCCGTGTCTTCTAACGTGCATGGATAAGAAGACGGCCAGCGTGTCTGACCCTTTAGTCGAGCGGTTAGCGATGTCTCCTGCGGTGCGGGCGATACGGGTTCGCTTCCCGGCCGCGGCAGTTCCTGTGGTTGCGTTGTCCCCCGAATTCGCTACAATATAAAGAAGGGGGGCTGCCTGAAGGGACAGAATTCTGAGATTCCCAAAGCTAGGGACCGTGAAAGATGGCCTCACAGAGTGGGAAAAGATACGCGAACAGGAGAAGACAGAAAAAGCAAAGAGGTGGCTTCGTGCTTGTGGAAGGAACGACTTCTGTCGTCTTTGGGACATTAAGAAGGACACTTACAGATGCAGTTTACATTTCTTCGGGGGGGAAGGGTCCTACGGAGGACCACCCTGACCCTATTCTTGCTACTCTTACCGAGAAAGAAATGGAGGGTCGTGCTCTTCGTGCAACAAAACGATTAAGAACGAAGCAAGCCTGAGAAAGCTGTGTTGTGGGCCCTTCTAAAGTAAAAACAAAAACAAACAAACAAACAAACAAACAAAAGAAAAAGAAAAAAGGGACGACTTGAGCCTGAAGTAAATACTACTGGCCGTGTTTCAACAGAAGGATTGCAAATTGAAGAATCTAATTCCGTGTTAGTCGGGGCCGACAATGGTGAGGACGATGCCTGCTGTCCCTTTCAGGATAAGTCTACACAGACCATCTAATGCAAGTATACTCTTGGAGCCAAAGTTGAAACTGTTGAGTCTTATCCTTTGCAAAAGACTCGCCCGGTTCTTTGATTCAGGTCGACATAGGCAAATAAGAAGTCAGACGACTTCTTGCTGGTTCGTGTCATTTTATTTGGCACACAACAAATGGTTGACAGGTAATGCTGCAGCGCTGGAGACGTACCCTCGGTGCAACCGGGAGTCGTCTGCCAAATAGTGGAAGAACATAATCTTAAATACTAAAACAACAAGGCGTGGTGTTTTTCGGAGACAGGCGTGATCTTCTTCCTCTTGGTTTCCTTTCGTCACTCTCGGTCCCGTTTCCCTCACATTGTCTTGCAGGTGTAGCCCGTGTCTTAATCAGATTTATGTGCATAGCATTCCTGCTTCAAGGCCGTCCTAATGAGGTTGGTGCACATAGTGCTTCTACTCCAAGGCCGTCTCTATCAGGCCGGCGTACAATGTTCCTACTCTCAGGCCCAGCTCCTTTAAAACTATGGTTTACAGAAATCAGTTCATAACAGAAGGAACAAATGCAAGATCCTCTAGTTCCAGCAGAGTTCATTTGAAGTCGTGTGATCGCATAATTGCAATCGCATAATTGCGGATGACAAGAAATTTAAATAGTTTACTGGACTTGATTCCTTACAATTTAATGCACTGTTCAGTTTCCTTGGACAGGCTAAGCATGAACTTAATGACTGGAATGGAAAAGAAAATGGCGACAAAGACAGGGAAGGATTTGGTGCCCCACGAAATATATCAGTCAAGGAGCAGCTATTCATCACCCTCTCTAGCCTCCACCTCCTCCCAGTGCCGGTGGTCCCACTAAGGTAGAGAATGACATTTATTTCTACTTTTCTAACAGAGAACTATACTGTATAGTGGCTGTATTATTTTCTGTTTCTCGTGTGTATTTAATGGTTATTACAGTAATACGGTTCTGTGGTGACCCACATCTATATAACTAGAGACATTCACCTAAGAGGACGGTGTACCTTTAAGGGAAGAGGCGAGGGGTCAGATAATGCACTTCCGCTTCCGGTACACAGTTCAGTGTCATTGTCGAATGTATGACATGCAAAGTTGGAGCTAGTAAACTACCTTGACTACGTCTACTCTCACATCTCCTGTCTCGTTGTTTTCTAACTCCACAGTTCCATATTTGGGCTGGTAGATCTTGGCTGGCTGACAATTGTAAAAGTAGATCTTGGTTCAATTAAGGTTGGGCACCCCTGCTCTAGACACAATGGGATAGAAAATGTACAACCAGGTCAGCTTTATTCTCTGAATAAACCCCTTGAATTATTTCTCTTAATCTGTCGCTGAAGATACGATTGTATCTTGATAATACACTTGTCTAGTTCAGTCAGCGTTGATCAAATCATCTGGTTCCAGGTGAATGACGTTGCCTTTCCAACATTTCAAGTGATGAGTGAACACACACACACACACACACACACACACACACACACACACACACACACACACACACACACACACACACACACACACACACACACACGGACTGCATATTAACATGTTTGTTTGTTTTTCACTAGCAGGGAAAAAGTAAACTCACTACATTTTATGAGCTTGTACTATGAGAAATCATTCTTAACAGCGGCTTGACTTTGTCGGATAGTACATGTTTCAAAATCTGGAAGGAGAAAAAAAAGTAATTAAGATAAAATGTAAAGATCATCCATCCACAGCCAGAATTTTACTTTCACTTTGCTTTTACCAGCTACAACTCCATCGTATGAATGTACTGTAAAAAGTGAGAAAACAGGAGCGATGTAGGAAATTCTTTAGCAAAATTTCTGCAATTCTTTACAAATTATTTGCTTTCTTAGAATGTGATCAAAACTTGTGTGATTGTGTTATTTGATTGTTAGAAATGTTATTCAATCAATTTCTTTATGATTTATGACGAGTAGGTAGAAGAAGACAATAAAGAAAGGAGTATTTTGGCTGCTATTTTTTTTACAAGTGGCTTGTCTGCTCAGCCTTCTCCACTCTCTCCATCGTCTCTTGAATCCAGTCTAGATAATTTTCCACTTTGGTATAATAACCCTTAAACTGTTTTTCTTCACAAGGAGGTCCCCAAGACACAATACCTCTTAAACGATAAGGCCCCATACCATTCTTGTTCCCATTTCCCAGACTAGGTAAAACAAAGGGACCTCCACTGTCTTTAGAGCAGCTGTCCCTCCCTTGCATTCCAGCACAGAACATATTCTCAGTAAAAGCCAAGTGCTTGCCCTTATGAATTGGTGTGTCCTGACATTGACGGCGAGAGTATACACTTATATCAGCGTGTCGTAACCAACGACTGGCTTCTGCTCTCTCTGTAGTCCCCCATCCTGAAACAGTGCCTACTTGATTTTCCTGCAAGCCTTCATTTGCCTCTGGCAGGCAAATGGGGATGAGGTTGGGCCCTAGCTTCACTCTAGAGGCCATTCGGATTAGAGCGATGTCGTTGTCATAATTAGTTTGAACACTACCTGTGAACTTCTCGTACTTTGGATGAACTATGATCTTGTGAACGTCCATGACTTGAACATCAGATGGCTTATCTACCACGGTGAGTGCATCAGCAAGTCCACCATAGAGCGCTACAGTGGTTTCCTCAACATCGTCCACAACATGGGCCGCTGTAACAGCCCATTGATCATTAATCAGTGATGCCCCTCCTCTCCTTGGTTCTCTAACGAAAAGCTGCCAAGGTATTTCCCCCAGTTTTGCTGCCCTGCCTCCCAAAATCCTGCCTGTTGTTAAAATATCATTGCTGGTCACTCCACACACTGAAATACAAAGACAGCCATGATTAGAGCCTTGAACACATACACAACTAACGGGTGAATGATATATTATAAAAAAATGAAAAAGATCTGGAAAGTCCTACCTTCAACGCATCTTGGGAACTCTGTTTTGCCGCTAGCAGATACCCAAGAACCACTGGCATTACAAACATATGATTCTGAGAAGGCAAAATATATTGGTGACAGTCGCACAACATTTTTGAAAAACATGTGGCAGGGGATTTGTGAATTATATCCACTTTAAGGGAGGAGATATTCAGGAAATGTTTGTGACTAATGCCCCTTTTCCACTACATGGTACCAGCTCACTGCAACTCTACTCGCTTTTTTTGGTTTTCCATTGGGCAAAAGTTCGGGATAGTACCTGGTACCAGGTACTTTTTTTTGGTACCACCTCCATCGAGGTTCCAAGTGAGCTGAGCCAATACTAAAAGGTGACATGAAAATACCACTATAAATGAATAAATAAAATAGAAATAGAAATAGCAGCACAGTGCCACAGTGGTTAGCGCGCTCGCCTCACAGCAAGAAGGTCCTGGGTTCGAGCTCCGGGGTAGTCCAACCTTGGGGGTCGTCCCTGTTCGTCTGTGTGGATTTCCTCCGGGGGCTCCGGTTTCCTCCCACAGTTCAAAGACATGTAGGTCAGGTGACTCAGCCGTACTAAATTGTACCTAGGTATGAATGTGTGTATGTGTGTGTCTGTATGTATGTGAGACGGCCTTGTGTGATGGCGTGGCGGCCTGTCCAGGGTGTCTCCCCGCCTGCCGCCCAATGACTGCTGGGATAGGCTCTCCAGCATTGCCGCGACCCTGAGAGCAGGATAGGCGGTTCGGATAACGGTTGGATGGATAAATATAAATATATGTATATTTATTTAAATATAAATACAGTCTTATAAAATAAATAAATAAAATATTTAAATATAGATAAAAATAAACGAATAAAATATAAATAGAATTTATTTTTATTTATTTAAATAATAAATAAAAGCTGACCACTGATTGGTCAGAGAAATTGAAGAGCTCTGTTTATAACCAGGAAATGCCAAAGCGAGTCTTGTATTATGAGAAACTTGTATTATAGTTGATTATCTATGTAAAAAATGATTTGTTGCTAGTGAATCTCTTAGTTACACTAACATTGTTCATGTGAAGCACACATTTAGACTTGTTGATTTTTTTTTTTAAATAAAACACTCGTGTTGGGTGCTAGTAAACAAGGGAGGAAAAACTTCTTCTTCTTCCTCTTCTTTTTCTTCTTCTTTGTGTTTATTGGTGGTTGGCAAACAACAAAATGGTGCATTACCGCCACTAGCTATTCCCACCCCCCCCCCCCAAATAAACCCCTCAAATCTTCTTATTAAATTAGTTACGTTAAATTAGTTGGAAACTTATTAGTTAAATTAGTTAAGAAGCTGAATGGGAGGAAAAACTAGTCAACACGCCCACAAATGACCAGCGGGGGCTTTGCCGTGAGGGGGTACTCTCTGGAGTGGAAAACGAAATCCCAAAAAGTAAAGCGAGTAGAGGCGAGTCGAGCTGAGCCAGAACCATGCAGTGGAGAAGGGGCAAAAGTTTCCTCCACTCACCATTTCTCTCAAGAGCGTAGTACTCTGAAATGCAGTGAAACCAAATCTCGTCATTAAACAGAGTGTTTGTATCATCTTCCAACCGAAGGACGTCATCGTGTGCTATTTTTGGCATCCCACAATCCACAGCTAAGGAGAGGGGGGGGGGGGACAGGATAAGGTTATTGGGAAATCACTCATTAGAAAAAAAATATTGAAAAACGAAAATAATTGAAGTTTGTGGTCGTCAAACTCACGTTCACAGTTGTACACGGGACTCCATGTGCCTGACTTCTGACATGTTGACGTGTACGTGCTCTCGATCTCATCAAGCTTCAAGGAAAAGGGAGCTGGATTTAGCCTAATGTGAATTACTCCCCGTTTTTTTTTGCCCCCTTTTCTCCCCAATTGTACTTGGCCATCCCCCCCCCTTCCGAGCCGTCCCGGTCTCTGCTCCCCCCCCCCCCTCTGCCGATCCGGGGAGGGCTGCAGACCTACCACAGGCCTCCTCCCATATATGGAGTCTCCAGCCACTTCTTTTCACCTGGCAGTGAGGAGTTTTACCAGGGGGTACTACACTAAACCCCCAGTTCCCCCTCCCCCCAGAACAGGCGCCCTGACCGACCAGAGGAGGCGCTACTGCAGCGACCAGGACACATACCCACATCCGGCTTCCCACCTGCAGACACGACCAAGTGTGTCTGTAGGGACGCCCGACCAAGCCAGAGGCAACACGGGGATTCGAACCGATGATCCCCGTGTTGGTAGGTTACAGAATAGACTGCTACACTACCCGGGGGCTGAATTTTTAAAAATGTTTTTTTTTACCCACCTCGTCGAGAAAGTATCCGAGGTCACAAGTGACTTTCACCGTGTCACCACTGGAAAACTCAAGTTTCTGGGGCTCCACAGAGGACCTTGGGATAATCAAACCTGGACAAGTCTTGGCTGCAATTAAACATTTTAAAATGTTCAAGCATCCAGTCAGTATTTCTCTTTTGCACAGTTCTCCACGAACGATTTACTCACATTTGTGGTTTTTAAAGGGATAGTTCGGATTTATTGACATGAGGTGGTGTGAATGACTCAGTAGTGATATCAACGCAGAGACATTACTTTAGTCACTGAGTCCCCATATTCACAGTTGCTGGCTGCTAGTCTCAGCGGACAGAAACAAAAATGAACAATAGTGAAAGGGGACAGCAAATAAAAACACTTAAAGCCATAATAAAACATGCAACAACAAAAAAATTAGCCGTTCACAAAAACAATACAACATCTTTCGCATACTTCTAATCCTCAGTTCTCTTCTCAGACCATTCAATGTCGTGGAAGTACTTCTTCTTGTTGAAGAACACCGGTGCATTACTAAACTGAAGTCCATTCACCCACCCGGACGCCCTCACAATGTATATCACTGCGCCTAATGCATAGTAATACACAGGCATTCTTCAGCAACAAAAAGTAGTTCTATGATCACTGCTCCACCCCCTCTGCCGATCCGTGGAGGGCTGCAGACTACCACATGCCTCCTCCGATACATATGGAGTCGCCAGCCACTTCTTTTCACCTGACAGTGAGGAGTTTCGGCAGGAGGACGTAGCGCGTGGGAGGATCACGCTATTCCCCCCAGTTCCCCCTCCCCCCTGAACAGGCGCCCTGACCGACCAGAGGAGGCGCTAGTGCAGGACAAGGACCAGGCCGGAGGCTGACAAGCCCCGTGTTGGTAAGCAACAGACTAGACTGCTACGCTACCCAGATGCTATGCTGCTGTTTGTTTTTGTGCCCGCTGTTATGCAGGACATAAATCAGATTTCCAGACCAGATCGGTCGAGGCCCAGGGTTGCGAATAACTGCCACCAATACTGTTGGCCAGCAGGGTGCCACTGGAAATTATGCTATTGTTGGGCAAAGGAGAAGGAGAGAGGTAAAGCATGTCCAGAGGAAGTGGGAGAGATTGAAGCGTAAGCGTGTGGAGGTGAGAGTCGGAACTTTGAATGTCGGCACTATGACTGGTAAAGGGAGAGAACTGGCTGATATGATGGAGAGAAGGAAGGTCGATATACTGTGTGTGCAAGAGACCAGGTGGAAGGGGAGTAAGGCCAGGAGCATCGGAGGTGGGTTCATACTCTTCTAGCATGGTGTGGTTGGGATGAGAAATGGGGTAGGGGTAATCATGAAGGAAGAGTATGTCAGGAGTGTGTTGGAGGAGAAGAGAGTGTTGGACAGAGTGATTATGAAGCTGGAAATTGAAGAATGAATGAATGAATGTTGAATGAAAGAATGAATGTTGTCAGCGCATATGTCCTGCAAGTTGGGTGTGAGATGTAAGAGAGAGAAGAATTCTAGATTGAGTTGGATGAAGTTGTGGGGGGTGTATCCAAAGAGGAGAGAGTGGTGATTGGAGCGCTTCAATGGGCATGTTGTTGAAGAGAACGGATGTGATGAGGAGGGGATGGGTGGCTATGGTGTCAAGGATAGGAAAGTGGAAAGACAGATGGTGGTGGATTTTGCAAAAAGAATGGGGGTGGCTGTAGTTAACGTGTATTTCAAGAAGAGGGAGGAACACAGGGTGACATGTAAGAGTGGCGGAAGGTGCACACAGGTGGACTATATCTTATGCAGGAGTTGCAATCTGAGATTGGAGACTGCAAGGTGGTGACATAAGGAAGTAGCTAGGCAGCATCAGATGTGGTCTTTAGGATGACTTTGGATATCAAGAGGAAGAGGGTGAAGGCAGAGCCAAGGATCAAATGGTGGAAGTTGAAGAAGGAAGACTGTTGTGTGGAGTTCAGGGAGAAGTTAAGATGGACACACTGAGTGGTAGTGAAGAGTTGCCGGATGGCTGGGCAACCACTACAGAAATGGTGAGGGAGACAGCTGGGACGGTACTTTGTGTGTCATCTTGACGGAGGAAGGAAGACAAGTCGACTTGGTGGTCAAATGAGGTAGTACAGGAAAGTATATGGAGGAAGAGGTTGGTGAAGAAGATGTGGGCTAGTCAGAGAGATGAAGAAAGTAGACAGGAGTACGAGGAGATGTGGCATACGGTGAAGAGAGAGGTGGCAAAGGAAAAGGAAAAGGCGTATCGTGGATTGTATGAGAGGTTAGACACTAAGGAACGAGAAAAGGACTTGTACTGATTGGCTAGGCAGAGGGAGTGAGCTGGGAAGGATGTGCAGCAGGTTAGGGTGATGAAGGATAGAGATGGAAATGTGCTGACAAGCAGGAAGAGTGTGATGAGAAGGTGGCAGGAGTACTTTGAGGGGCTGATGGATGAAGAAAATGAGAGAGAGAGATGTGGCTGGATGATGTGGGGATAGTGAATCAGAAAGTGTGGTGGATTAGCAAGGAGGAAGTAAAGGCAGGGATGAAGAGGTAGAAGAGTGGAAAGGTGGTTGGTCCAGATAATATACCTCCGGAGATATGGAGATGTTTAAAAAAAGATGGCAGTGGGGTTTGGGGTTTTTAACTAGATTGTTTAACACAATCTTGGAATGTGAGAGATGCCTGAGGAGTGGAGAAGAAGTCTACTGGTTCCGATTTTCTTTTTTTTTTGGCATTTTCCATGTTTATTTGAGAGCGATAGTTTTGAGAGAGAGAGAGAGAGAGACAGGAAATGCAGGGGAGAGAGAGAGGGAATGACATGCAGTAAAGGGCCCAGGCCGCATTCGACCCAGGCTGCTGCGGTAAGGACTTAGCCTTATGTGGTACGCGCTCTACCAAGTTAGCCACCGGGGCGCCCCCTGGTTCCGATTTTCAAAAATAAGGGCGATGTGCAGAGCTGTAGTAACTACAGAGGAATAAAGTTGATCAGCCACAGCATGAAGACATGGGAAAGAGTAGTGGAAGCTAGGTTGAGAGGGGATGATTGGCAAGCAGCAGTATGGTTTCATGCCACGAAAGAGCACTGCAGATGCAATGTTTACTTGGAGAATGTGGATGGAGAAGTATAGAGAAGGTCAGAAGGAGTCACATTGTGTCTTTGTGGATTTAGAGAAAGCATATGACGGTGCTGAGACAGGAGGTGTGGTATTGTATGATGAGGTCGGGAGTGGCAGAGAAGTTTTTTTAAGAGTGGTGCAGGATATGTATGAGGGCAGTGTAACAGTGGTGAGGTATGCAGTAGGAATGACAGATGGGTTCAAGGTGGAGGTGGGATTACATCAAAGATCGGCTCTGAGCCCTTTCTTGTTTACAATGGTGATGGACAGGTTGACGGACGAGATCAGGCAGGAGTCTCCGAGGACTGTGATGTTCGTGGATGACGTTGTGATCTGTAGTGAGGGTTGGGAGCAGATTGAGGAGAACCTGGACAGGTGGAGGTATGCACTGGAGAGAGGAGGAATGAAAGTCAGTAGGAGCAAGATGGAATACTATGCGTGAATGAGAGGGAGAACAGTGGAATGGTGAGGATGCAAGGAGTAGAGGAGGTGAAGTTTAAAGAGTGGATGAGTTTAAATACTTGGGGTCTACTGTTCAAAGTAATGGTGAGTGCGGAAGAGAGTGCAGGCAGGGTGGAGTGGGTGGAGAAGAGTGTCAGGAGTGATTTGCAACAAAAGGGTACCAGGAAGAGTTAAAGGGAAACTTTACAAGATGGTTGTGAGACCAGCTATGTTGTATGGTTTGGAGACACTTATTGGGAGAAGGATGCTGAAGATAGAGCTGCCAGGCAAGAGGAAAACAGGAATGCCAAAGAGGAAGTTTATAGAGTTTGTGAGGGAGGATATGCAGGTTGTTGGTGTGACAGAGGACGATGCAGAGGACAGAAGGAGATGGAAATCGATGATCTGTTGTGGTGACCCCTAACAGGAGCTGCCAAAAGAAGTAGATTTTTGTGCCCTCTCGCTGGGACTAGCAGCCACATCACTGACTACAGGAGACAGGATTCATGGACCAAGGTGATGTCCATGCATCAATATCCCTGTTAATGAATAACCCATACCATCTTGTGTCAATAGATATGAACTGTCCCTTTAACATATCCCTTTATTCATTTGAATAGTAGCCATAGAATAAATGCCCAGCAGCTCTATTTGTAAAACCATAGTCTCTTGACATGTCTCAGTGAGAAAAAAGATGACACTGCTGTGGTACCTCTGGTCTTGAATTCAACGTTGAAACCATAGTTGGTGCCAAAGCCATCTGAGGTGAAGCGAATGTGGACCTGATGTGACTGGGTGAGTATGAGCGAGGAGGGGGGCGTGTGAGTGCAGAATGGCCCCAGAGTCTTGTAGTCAGTTTCAACCTGCAAACAAGAGAATACGTTGGTACTAGCTAGCTGGGTGACTAGCAACTGAAGGGTCCCTCTTGCAATTTCCAGCTTGCCCGTCACCTGTTGAGGTCACTGGGAAGTTGTTAAAGTCATGCCTTAACCAGTGGCATTGGACTGGTTGCATTCTGGCCTCTATTGTTTGGTATGTAAATGTATGCATGTCTCAATGAAGGACAATGGATATGTTTCCTGTTTACGTTGTCTATGTGAAAGCAGAGATATAAAGGATGTACCAATTGTTTTGGTGATGAATTACTTTGTTGTTGTTGTTTTTCTTGTTGAGTTGTAAAGCTAGACATGAAGAAAGCAACTTTATTTTGTTATTGTAAACAATGAAATTTGTTTTCTGCATTTAACCCATCCTATTGTATAGGAGCAGTGGGCAGCTGCAGTGTCTGGGGACCAACTCCAGTTATTTTTCCTGTTGCTTTGGTCAGGGGCACAGGCAGGAGTATTAACCCTAACATGCATGTCTTTTTGATGGTGGGAGGAAACCGGAGCACCCACAGGAAACCCACACAGACACGGGGAGAACATGCAAACTCCACACAGGAAGGACCTGGGATGGCCTGGGGCTCGAACCTAGTACCTTCTTGCTGTGAGGCAACAGTGCTAACCACTGGGCCACAGTGAATCTTCCAGTTCCAGTTCTCAGCTGACAGTTTGTTCCTTTGTTTGTTTGTTTGTTTGTTTGTTTGTTTGTTTGTTTGTTTGTTTGTTGCTCTGCTTGCTTTTAACTTTTAACAACGTTTAACAAATCCTTGGGACCATTTGATTATTTTAATTGATTTTATGGTTTGCCTCAGTCTGCTGGTCAGTGTACACCTGTGTCAGCGGGATCTCTGTTGTTGATATTTTTGGATTTGACTCGTTCTTTACGAGATTTTAAAGTTTATTTTTATCCAGCTGTTAGTTTCTTTTAAGTTTAAGTGCTGCAATTATTTTAAAGATTGGAGGATCCAAACTCCTGATTTTCACTTTTACCTAATTGGAGTCTGGGCTGTCCAGTCTGAGAGCCGAACTCCTCTCCATCGAGAGCCTTCTGGATGACATCCTCCAGCGGCAGTCTTTGCTTCTCTCCCAGGTAGATCTGCTATAGCTGGACACTCCCCACAGCTCTGAGAGTCTGGCAAAAAGTGACACTCCTGGTCCATATGCTGCCCAGCTCCTCCCCAGGAAGTCCGTCGTGTGTAAGGGTCTGGGAAGAAGGATTTCACTTCCTCTGTTCTCTTCAGACAGGGATGACGACCCTGTCCTGCTTTCAAACTTCTTTGCTCCACTTGAACAGCTACCTGAGCGAATGGCTACACATACACAAACAGCTCTGGAGCAGCCAGCCCCAGTCCACTCCAACAAGAGGAAAAAGCGCCGAAACTCCCCGATGACCCCGGCTTCCCTTGGGAAACATCGCCAATGCCTCTCTCCTCCTGCTGTCTCCAACCTGAAGTAAACTCCTGCTAGCCCTCAGCCTCCAACCCACCTGCTCAACAGAGCAACAGACACTGCCGTGGCTAGTGGTGATGTCATCTATAGCAGCGTCTTGCCAGGTGAAACTCTTTTTATCAACTCTGTCGTCCCTGAAGCTGTCCCAACTAATGTGGCTAATGGCATTCAGCTATCTCTTTCTTCCAAACTTTCTGTCTACAAAGGGGGTTATAAGTACAGGCAACCCAAAATCTTTATTATTGGTGACTATATTGTAAGATCCATTGAACTCCCAGGCGGCTGTCACCTACTGTCTGTCTGGTGGCAAAGTTGCAGACATGATCGAACTGTCTCCAGTGCTCACAGTTCGCCACCTCTTAACTCATATTCTAATTTTCCATGTGGGCATAAATGACATCATGAATAAACAATCAATCAAACTCCGTGATCAATTAGAGTCTCTTGCAATCACAATGTTCCTGTCTAGCTTTAAACATGCAATAGTTTAACCTGTCCTGAAGAAGCCCACTCCCGACCCTCTTGTTTTAATCAAATGTAGACCAAATTCAAATTTACTTTTTTTATCTGAAATCATAGAAAAAGTCTGTTACTTCTCAACTAATTTTACACATGAATAATTGTAGCATCTTTGAGCAATATCAATCAGGATTCCATGCCCACCACAGTTGAGAAACAGCTCTTATTAAAGTTACCAATGACTTACTGTTCACCGCTGACTCTGGTGCTTGTTCAATTTTAATCCTTCTACACTTGATATGATAGTTTTCATATGGTCGATGATGACATCCTTTTCAATTGCCTGGAAAACTATGTGGGCATTAAGGACACTGCTCTTGCCTGGTTCCGATCTTACCTATCTGACAGATCTTTCTCTGTTGTAATGGGAGAATTCTTCTCATCCCCAGCCCCCTTTGCATGTGGTGTACCCCAGGGGTCAATTCTTGGTCAAATATTATTTTCCATTCACATGCTTACTATGGGTCAGATCATCCATCTATCCATCCATTATCTGAACCGCTTATCCTGCTCTCAGGGTTGTGGGGATGCTGGAGCCTATCCCAGCAGTCATTGGGCGGCAGGCGGGGAGACACCCTGGACAGGCTGCCAGACCATCACACACACACACACACACACACACACACACACACACACACACACACACACACACACACACACACACACACACACACACACACACACACACACACATTCATACCTAGGAGCAATTTAGTATGGCCAATTCACCTGACTTACATGTCTTTGGACTGTGGGAGGAAACCACAGCACCACGCAGACACAGGGAGAACATGCAAACTCCACACAGAGGATGACCCGGGATGACCCCAAAGGCTGGACTACCCTGGGGCTCGAACCCAGGACCTTCTTGCTGTGAGGCGACCACGCTAACCACTGCGCCACCGTGCTGCCCGGGTCAGAACATCTGCAATCATAATATTAATTTTCACTGTTTTTTTCTTTTTTTTTTAGATTTTTCCCCCCTTTTCTCCCCAATTGTATCCGGCCAATTACCCCACTCTTCCAAGCCATCCTGGTCGCTGCTCCACCCCCTCTGCCGGTTCAGGGAAGGCTGCAGACTACCACATGCCTCTTCCGATACATGTGGAGTTGCCAGCCACTTCTTTTCACCTGACAGTGAAGAGTTTCGCCAGGGGGACATAGTGCGTGGGAAGATCACGCTATTCCCCCCAGTTCCCCCTCCCCCCTGAACAGGCGCCCCGACCAACCAGAGAAGGCGCTAGTGCAGCAACCAAGACACATACTCATATCCGGCTTCCCACCCGCAGACACAGCCAATTGCATCTGTAGGGACACCCAACCAAGCCGGAGGTAACACGAGGATTCAAACTGCCAAGCCCCATAATTTTCACTGTTTGCAGAACACCCAACTTTATGTGCCGCTTGCTGGTAGTGACACAGACGAACTTTCCCATGTTATGGCTTCTCTCTCTGATATTAAATGCTGGATGACAACAAACTTCCTCTGGCTCAATGAGTCCAAATCTGAGGCCCTTTATTTGAGTCACCCTAACCTGACCGGCAACCTGAAAAATAATCTTGGGAACCTGTTCACCAATGTCAAGCCCTCCCTCCACCTGTAATTTGGCTGTATTCTTTGACTCTGAGCTCTGTTTTGACACACAAATCACCAAGGTAGTACAGTCATGCTTTCTCCAAATCAGGAACATTGCAAAAATTAAAATTTTCTATCTCAAATGGACCTTGAAAAAATCATCCATGCATTCATTTCGTCATGTCTGGATTATTGTAATTCCCTGTATTCAGAGCTCAGTCAGAAGTCCATCTCCCGCCTCCAACTCGTCCAAAATTCAATAGCCAGACTGTTAACAAATTCCAAGAGACGAGACCATATCACTCCTATTTTTGCAATGCTTCATAGGATGATTTTAAACTTTTACTGGTTACTTTTAAAGCCCTACATGGCTTTTCTCCCACTTATTTCACAGATTTACTCACACCCTATGAGCGTAGCCTGTGCTCCTAAGGTAGGACCTTATTAACTGTTCCCTCAGCCAGCCAGTCTTTACAAAAGGGGACCGGGCGTTTTCCATTAGAGCCCCGCAGCTGTGGACTTCCCTACCTAAGGAAAATAGGTTAGCATACTCAGCACCTTCTTTTAAATCACTTCTCAGAACCTACTTTTACTGGAATGCTTTTTAGAGTAAATCTGTTGTTGGCCAATTTTAGATTTCTCTTTTATTTCCCTTGTTTTAATCATAACCTTTGTTTTATCCGGTTCAGTGGTCTGTGTTTTAATCATGTTCTTGTGATTTTTATCCGGACTGTTTTACCTTGCTCTGTAAAGCAGATCTGGTCTTATGTTTGTTTTGTTTTTTTATCTTGACTGTGTATACTATTTTTATCTTGTATTGTAGAGCACCTTCTAACTTTGTTTTGAAAGGCTCTGTATAAAAAAAGTTTATTGTTTTTATTATTATTATTATGTGGAAAAGACAAAGCTCCACAGGGTATTTCAGTGTCACTTACCATTAGTGAGTCAATGCACTCTCCGTCAGGGCCCTCTTGAACGTCAAACTCTTTGGAGAAGTGAAGCTCAAACTGCAGGTGGTCCTCTACCGACAGGATGTACAGGCAATGGGAATTCTCTGCATAAGCAGCACCAGGTAAGGAGGGAATGGATATCACACCTTCCTTCAACCCCGACAGGTCCTCAGTACAACTCACTGCAGCCAGAATGGTGTGTGATAAAATGTCAGAGATACAAGTCTGTGTCATAGTGAGCATGCATACCATCATTTTTACTGGTTTCATTATTATCATTGTCATCATCATCATCAGCATTATTGTCATTTTAATTCCATAACACTATCAGTCTCCATCTTTTCCACTGTCTCTGTCTCTCTCTCGCTGTCTGTTTTGTATCCTCTTTCCGTCTTTATTTTTCCTTGTAAATATTGTACATAGTGCGTATTGTAGGGTTCAGGTTTGGTGTGCGTATAAAGGGAAGCTTTAAGGGGTTTTGTGTGTGTGTGTGTGTGTGTGTGTGTGTGTGTGTGTGTGTGTGTGTGTGTGTGTGTGTGTTTGCGGTTGGCCAGCGTTTGCTGGTCGGCATGCCAAACGCTGGTATGGAGTTTACCAAACTCACCAGAGAACATGGCTTTAAAGTGTCGCCTGGTTTTCCTTGTTCGGTGGAGGATTGTGCTTTGGCAGTCGGAGAGGTTGTGGGTTACAACAGCATTAAATCTGCTGCTAAAATGAACAGCGCTGTGGTGATTTTTGTTGACACTGTAGACGGGTGTAGCACAAAATTCTGGGCCCTATACATAAGCAGTCTCTGTGGGCCCCTTTCCTCTTTTGTCTCTCACCCATCACTTTTTTTGAGTTCTAGCATACTGTATATTATTTACAAGCACAGTACATTAATCTGTCTTAACCTAACTAAACTATCTTGCAGTGATTGAAAAAAATGACTGCTTATGCTTATATCAGCAGTCACTTGTGACAGGACTAGATGAGCTGCATTGAGAGATGCGCGTGAGGGGTGGACTAAACCATTTTGCACCTTTTGTAAGGGGTGAGATGGGCCTCAGAGAGGGGTGAGAGGGGCCTCAGAGAGCCTCCACTATTTTCGTTTAAGTCCCTCAACCGATGTGCTGAGCCTATTTTAGCTGAAGTTATGACACTAATTAGTTAGAAATAAAAATTGACTCTATAGTTCTGCCGGTGGACTTCAACGCTCGGGTGGGCAATGATGGAGAAACCCGGAGGGGCGTGATTGGGAGGAACAGCCTCCCCCGATCTGAACCCGAGCGGTGCCTTGTTATTGGACTTCTGTGCGAATCATGGATTGGCAATAACAAACACCATGTTCGAACATAAGGTAGATCATAAGTGTACTTGGTACTAGAACACCTTAGGCCGAAGATCGATGATAGACTTTGTGCTCGTATCATCAGATCTGCAGCTGTATGTTTTGGACACTCGGGTGAAGAGAGGAGCAGAGCTGTCAACCGATCACCACCTGGTGGTGAGTTGGATCAGATGGTGAGGAAGGCTGCCGGACAGACCTGGCAAACCCAAATGTGTAGTGAGAGTGAACTGGGAATGTCTGGCGGAGGCCCCTGTCTGTGAGGTCTTCAACTCCCACCTCCGGAAGAAGTTCTCATGTATCCAGAGGGAGGCTGGGGACATGGAGTCTGAGTGGGCCATGTTCAAAGCCTCTATTGTAGATGAGCTGTGGTCAAAAGGTCATCGGTGCCTGTCGAGGTGGCAACTCCAGAACCTGCTGGTGGACACCAGTGGTGAGGGAAGCCGTCAGGCTGAAGAAGGAGGCCTTTCGGACTTGGTTGGCCCAGGGGTCTCCTGAAGCAGCAGACAGGTACCGGGAGACCAGAGGGGCTGCCGCTTCGGCAGTCGCAAAAGCAAAAACTCTGGTGTGGGAGGAGTTCGGCAAGGCTGTGGAGGAGGACTTTTGGTTGGCCTCAAGGAAGTTCTGGCAAACCATCCGGTGACTCAGGAAGGGGAAGCAGGGCTTGACTCAGGCTGTGTTCAGCCAGGGAGGGGAGCTGTTGACCCGTCCTGGGAATGTTGTCGAGCGGTGGAAAGAACACTTTGAGGAGCTTCTGAACCCGACCGATATGTCCTCAGTGGAGGAGGTAGAGTCTGAAGACTCAGGGGAAGGCCCACCCATATCCCTGGGAGAGGTCTCTGAGGTAGTTAAAAAGCTCCTCGGTGGCAAGGCATCGGGTGTGGATGAGATTCGCCCTGAGATGCTGAAGGCTCTGGACATTGTTGGGCTGTCTTGGTTGACAGGCCTCTTCAGTGTCACGTGGAGGTTGGGGATAGTACCTGTGGAGTGGCAGACTGGGGTGGTGGTTCCCATATTCAAATAGGGGGACCGGAGTGTGTGCTCCAATTATCGGGGCATCACATTGCTCAGCCTCCCAGGGAAAGTCTACTCTACGGTGCTCGAAAGGAGGCTCCGACTGATTGTCGAACCTCAGATCCAGGAGGAACAATGCGGACTCCGTCCTGGCTAACGCTTTACCTTTGCGGAAGTGCTGAGGGGGGCATGGGAGTTTGACCAGCCAGTCTACATGTGTTTTGTGGACTTGGAGAAGGCTTATGACCGTGTACCCCGGGGCACTCTGTGAGGGGTACTGCGGGAGTATAGGGTACCGGGGCAGTTGCTACAAGCCATTCGGTCCTTGTATAACCAAAGTGAGAGCTATGTCCGCATTCTTGGCACAAAGTCAAACACGTTTTCGGTGGGTGTCGGACTGCACCAAGGTTGCCCCTTGTCTCTGATTCTGTTTGTGATATTTATGGACAGGATCTCAAGGCGCAGCCAAGGTGAGGAGTGTGTCCATTTTGGGAACCTCAGAATTGCATCTCTGCTCTTCGCAGATGATGTGGTTTTGTTGGCTTCATCAGCACGCGACCTCCAGCACACACTGGGGCGGTTTGCAGCTGAGTGTGAAATGGCCGGGATTAGAGTGAGCACCTCCAAGTCTGAGGCCATGGTTCTCTACTGGAAAATGGTGGATTGCTCCCTCCAGGTTAGGGATGAGTTGTTGCCTCAAGTGAAGGAGTTCAAGTATCTCGGGATCTTGTTCACGAGTGAGGGTAGGATGGAGTGGGAGATTGACAGGTGGCTTGGTGTAGCGTCAGCAGTAATGAGGACGTTGTACCAGAACATTGTGGCGAAGAAGGAGCTGAGCCAGAAGGGAAAGCTCTCAATTTACCAGTCAATCTTCATTCCAATCCTCACCTATGGTCATGAGCTTTGGGTAGTGACCGAAAGGGTGAGGTCGCAGATACAAGCGGCTGAGCTCGGACATTCCGGAGGGAGCTCGGAGTAGAGCCGCTGCTCCTTCGCATCAAAAGGAGCCAGTTGAGATGGTTCGGGCATCTGATTAGGATGCCTCCTGGGCGCCTTCCTTTGGAGGTTTACTGGGCACGGCCAACTGGGAGGAGACCCCGGGGTAGACCCAGAACTCGCTGGAGGGACTACATGTCCAATCTGGCCTGGGAACGCCTTGGGATCCCCCAGGAGGAGCTGTGGGGTGTTGCTGGGGAGAGGGACATCTGGAGTGCCCTACTTAGCTTGCTGCCACCGTGACCCGACCCCGGAGAAGCGGTTGAGGATGAGATGAGATGAAAAATTGACAAACTAAAACAAACTTTTAATGCCAGGCTTCCCGAGCCCCCCCACACACACACACACACACACACACTACAACGCCGCTGACTGAATACAAAGAAAACAAAGCGGTTGAAGCGGGCGTTGTTATTAATGACAGTTTCGTGTCGCTATTGCCGCTCACCACACCGTCGACAAGAGTCACCATTTCAAACATTCCGCCGTTTATTTCTGATGATTTTTTTTTGTTGACAGAAGAACTGTCGAGATATGGAAAAGTAGTTTCATCGATCAGGAAACTGTCGTCTGGCTCCAAATCGCCGCTGGTGCGACATGTAGTTTCACACAGATGACATGATCTTGTATAAAAAAAAGACGAAGAACTGGATGTGACTTTTAAGGTGAAGGTAGATGATTTTGATTATGTGGTTTTTGTAAACTGGGGCCTTGAAGTGTTTTGGCTGTGGAGGAGAGGGTCATTTGGCTCGGGCATGACCTGAGAAACACTCCTCTGATGACAAAATGCAGAGCGAAGAAACGAGAGGAAACAGAGTAAAACCAGGCAGAACAACAAAGAGACAACAGAAAAGGGACAGAGTCCAGACTATACTGACAAAACTGAAGCACCCAAACAGAGCGAAAAGTCTAAAAAGAAAAACATAAATGATGAAAAAGAAGCACAAAGTGAACAGACAGTAGCATCAAACCTTACAGGTAGAGCTGCAGAAGGCGTAGTGTTGAGCAGCGATGAGGATTTGATGGAGGAAGAAAACGTCTGTAAGGTTCCTGTACTAAAGAGAAAGCAGGCAGCTAACACGAGTGGCTCTCAAGCCAAAAAAAGGAGCAATAACAAGGGAGAGAAGCAGGCAGTACGAGGAACAACTGTCTGAGGTTGAGTTGAGTATGGAGGAAGAGGAAGGGGACTGTGGTATAGACAGTCAGGTACATGTATTAAAGAAAAAGCAGCAAGTGGTACAGTTGTCTGAAGATGAGTTTAAGCGGGAGGATGGTGGTGTAGACAGCCAGACTCACAGTTCCTCCAAGTTGTCAGGGGCAACAAAGCAAGAGTACTATGATGCATGCCAAATTAAGAAATTTTTGCAACATACAAAAAATTTGAGAAATGTCAAAATTGAGGATTTTTTTTTTTTGCAGCTAAAGAATTGTTTATGTATTCTATTAAATCCCAGATGAGAGAAAAGAAGAAGAAGAAGAAAAGGGAGGCTGCACTGATCAAGAAATGTACAGGTTAAGGAAAATGGTTCTGAAAATCAAGCAAGAAATACAGCATGAAGAGTCAGAAGCAGTATAAGACAAATCATTTCCCGTTCTGGTGAATGTTCTTCTATCGTGTGTTTCTTCTCACGTCAGTCTCGATGGCCAACTTCAAAGTCTCTACACTTTATCTAAATGGAGCAAGAGATGCGAGAAAGAGAGCATGTCTTTTTGAACTTGTAAAGCTAAGGCTCATTGACGTCACGTTTGTCCAG
Organism: Lampris incognitus; assembly: GCF_029633865.1. Classification (NCBI taxonomy): domain Eukaryota; kingdom Metazoa; phylum Chordata; class Actinopteri; order Lampriformes; family Lampridae; genus Lampris; species Lampris incognitus. Next base: position 9,331,914 of record NC_079219.1, on the reverse strand, counting down.
GAAACACGTCGTGATGTCATGAATGCTACTGACTGGAAGGAGTGGGATGGTGAAGTTGTTTTACGTCATTTGAATAAATCTAGTGGCGGAGTGGCGCTCCTCTTTTCTAACAAACTTTTTACCACAATCTTATGTGGTAGAGGAAATAGTGAGCGGTAGATTGATGGGAGTTAGAGCCAAACATGAGTCTATTACTTTGGTGTTTGTAACTGTATATGCTCCAAATGTAGGGCAGAGTTATGTTTTTAACTGACCTCAGTGTGGTTTTAAACCAGTGTGGACCTGAAGAGGTTTTATTTCTGAGAGGGGATTTTAACTGCACAGAAAATGATAATATGGACGGAAATCATACTGAACCTCATGTTGCCTCCAGACGTGCAATCAAGCAGTTGATCGTGACTCACAGTTTGGTTGATGTGTGGCGAGAGATGCATGAGGAAGTTATGCAGGTACACCTGGGTTCATAGTAGAGAAACGTCTTGTGCTATGGCACGATTAGATCGTTTTTATTCTTTTAAGCATAATTTTAGTATTTTTAAAGAATGCAGGATTATGCCCGTAGGTTTTTCAGATCACTCAATGGTGACATGCAATGGTTTTTTTTGCAAAAGTAAAACAAAAGTCTGCTTACTGGCATTTAAACACTGCTCTGTTACTAGACGCATATTTTAAAGAAACTTTTTATATTTTTTGGAATATTTTCAAAACTAGGAAGGGGGAGTTTACGTCATTGAAGCAGTGGTGGGATTATGGGAAGGTACAGATTAAGCAGCTTTGTCAACAGTACACTCTCAATGTCTCTCGTGACGTTACCAACTCTATGAGGGATCTAGAGATTGAAATAGTGGAGCTGCAGAATTCTGCAGGGTCCAAAGGAAACTGAGGTTGTGTTGAAGACCTCAAGTCTAAAAAAGCCTTGCTGGCTGACTTGCTGGGAGTTAAGGCACAGGGGGCATTGGTCCGGTCTTGCTTTCAGAGTGCCGCCCTGATGGACTCACCTTCAAAGTTTTTCTTCAGCCTAGAAAAGAAGAATGGACAAAGCAGTTTCATCCACACTCTAAACTCTGGAAAAGCCTCTAATCCATGGGGCCAGGCTGGATGTTCAGGATGACAGCAAACCAGGTCTCAACCGGAGGCTATGCTCAGCTGGAGCTGTTAAATTGAAGCACATTGTGGATGCTGCAGGTCCGAAACTTCTTGACACAGAGGCGATGGCTTCACTGCTGGGCTTGAGGTCAAGCAGACATACTAGAGGCCTTCTGAATGCCTGGCTTAAAAGACTCACCAGTGAGGAACTGGACATGCTGCAGGATTATGTCGTTGGGACCGAGGCTCCTGATAATGGAGATCCTTTCCCTGAGTTGGGTCTCCAAATGTACCAGACTGGACGAACGGGACCTTTGCTGGTCTCAGATTTGGCTACTAAAATGGACCTTTACATGTTAGATGGAAAGGTCTTGTACAAGTGTTGTGTTGTAGCCACGAACAAAAGAATGCTGAATGAGAGAAGGGACACTGTATGGAGAACAAGGCTAAAAGTGGCAGATGATTGTAAGCCAGTGTGGAGGGGGTGCTATATAAAGCCCCGCTGAACAAAAGGTCAGGTGACTTGCAGTGGAGGATCCTACAGGGAGTGCTGGCAGTTCATAGTTTAATTTCTGAGATCAATCCAACTGTTTCTGTTAAGTGTCCTTTCTGTCAGTCGCCAGAGACAATTTTTCATTGTTTCGTGGAATGTGAAAGACTTCAGGTGCTTTTTGAAGCTTTAAAAATCATATCCTCACACTACAGTGAAAAATGGAATGAGGCTGTTTTTATTTTTGGCACCGGGTACAAGAGGAAGGATGCAGGAAAGTGGCAACTTTTAAATTTTGTAGTGGGACAAGCTAAGTTTTCGATTTACGGAAGTAGGAAAAGTCGAGTTAATAAAGGTTCAGAGGAAGACTTAATTCTTTTGTTCGCCGCAAGGGTGAAGGCGAGAGTCTGAGTGGATTTCAGTTTCTTTACCCCAATGAACAACTTCGATGAATTTATTGTGCGGCGGTGTTTCACTACAGCCATTTGCTCAGTCAGTGAGGGGCAATGGGTATTTAATTCTGTTTTTGCATCTTATTTTTTTGGACCCTTTGGGAGTATGTGACAGGAACCACTTTTTTTAAGACCTTTTTGGATGTTTTAATGTGAAGGAGTTGCTTATGTTGTGAAATGAATATGTAGTTTTGTGTAAAATAAAGAGTTGTTTAAAATTAAAATTCTGTCTCTCGCTGTCTGTCTCTCTCTTTCCCCCTCTCTCTCTCTCTCTCTCACTGTCTGTCTGTCTCTCTCTTTCCCCCTCTCTCTCTCTCTCACTGTCTGTCTGTCTCTCTCGCTGTCTCTCTGTCTCTCTCTCTCTCTCTCTGTTGCTGTCGCTCTCTCTCTCTCTCTCTCTCTCTCTCTCTCTCTCTCTCTCTCTCTCTCTCTCTCACCCCTGTTAAATGTTCATTTCTCATAGTCCAAAACCCTCCTCCCTTTCCTTCAATTTTCTGCTTCCTCATCTTCTTGTTCTCACTTCTTCTTTAAATTGTCGTCATTTCTTCTTATTTTGGACTACCCTATCTTACCCCTTTAGCTTGCTTGACCCCCCCCCCCCACCCCACCTTGTTCGACTGTTTTTGTAATGTAAAGTGTACCGGTGCAGGTGTGCCCATCTGTGTCCAGTTGATAACCAAAGTTACAGGAGCAGCGGTAACCTCCGATGAAGTTGTGACAGAACTGGGTACAGCCGTTGTCGGGATCCTCGTTACACTCATTAAAGTCTAAAGGAAGCAGAGGTTTATTAAAGGTCAGACATTCACTATGCCTGCAGGATCACATCTGTACCGTTGAGCATTTTAAGCCTTTTGCAGTGGCCGGCAGTGACTTGACGTCGATGCTGCTCCTCCACCGCCAGCACATTTCATTTCATATTCTGTCTCTGATTTGAAACACAGCTCAGGACCTCTTCCATCTAAAAGTTTCCGTTCAAATGATTTATCACTGCGACGGTGACATTTAACTGCATATCTACTTGTTGGTACCGGAAATCATTTCATCTGTGCGATGGCTGCAATTGATAACTGATTCCGGGTCAGCTTTAACCGCTAATCAACTTGGTTCCTTCCTAGTGCAATGCTAAACAAAAACGTTGCTTTCTAAATAATATAAACAGAGAAAGTACTGGTGAAATGGCCACGCCGACATAAGCCGAGGCGTGGTAACAGTTGTTTCGATGGGTGCACTGTTGGACTAAACAGTATATGGTGACTATGTGATGTTCAGAGGTCATTAAAACCCATAAAATGAGGGGGGGGGGGGGGGAATGTCTTAATCCAGTGTTCGACGTTCCCTCTTCTCACCTCGCACAGTGTAGAAGCCTCTGAAGCCGGAGTGTCTCCTGACGTTGGAGTAGTCGGAGTGAAAGGACAGAGAGAGACAGCCACCCGGGAGGGAGAGGAGCGAGGGGTTTACGGAGGACAGGAGCTCCGCATACGTCCTCTTGCCACATAGAACGGAAATCAGGTTTCCGTTCGACAAGACCTAGTGACCAGGAGCGGGAGGAGAGATGAGGAAACTGTGCTGTCGCCATTTACAGACTAATGACCCCACATCACACACAAGCAGAATCAGTTTCGACACCGTTGAGTCCAACACTTTTGACTTGGCTACGTGAAACACAGAACACAAAAGCGCAGCGACGAGCCCCCCGCCGGGTTACATCAGAACCACCCTCGGCCCAACACACCTGAGCTTTGGAAAAATCAGATATCGCCGCAACTTCCTTTGGAGGTTACTGCCACTTGGGGAGGGAGGGGGGGGTCAAAACAAATCTAAGCCCTGACCTTTGACCCTTGGGTCTACTGACCTCCACAGCATCGTTTCCACAGTCTTGACTGTCCTCGAGGTCCAGGTGGGTCAGCGTGAGGGTGAGGACGTGGCCTTCGGGCGCACACCGGCTCCAGTTCAGACTGGCAAAGGGCAGGTAGGTGCGGGGGTACCCTGGGGACTCCACCCAGCCCGACAGCTGGCAGCAAACACAGCAGCACTGCAGGAGGACACAGAGGCTGGAGGGGAGGCGGGTGGACGAAGGACAGACGCGGGTGTGAATAACACATTGTCAAGGAAGGAAGGGGGAAGTGAAGAGAAGAAGGAGGGCAGGGGGGACAAAAGAAAAGGATAATTACTCGGCGATGGGGATAGAGGAACAACACATTAGTTGAATACCGACGGTGAATCAAGGACGCAGCGGTGGAAAAATCTTAAATTCTGTTCATCGCACCCAAGAAACGCTCACATCGCCTCCATTGGAGACAGTGTCCTATTTGCGTGTTGCGTGAAACCAGAATCTGGTCTGGAGAGCTAATACATATTAACACTGGAACCCACCTTAATCTCCACACGGCGATGCGATCCATCCTCCCTCAGCGACTCCCTACATCTCGCCCTCTCTCCTTCCTCTTTATTTTTATATTACACTTTCTTCCGCCCTCTCTGCCACTATCAATTTGCCAACTTAAGCACTCTGCAAAATCTGTGTGTGTGTGTGTGTGTGTTTGTGTGTGTGTGTGTTCCTCAAACATTGTTGTGATTGGTGGGCCGGTTTGCATGAGGACATGTTGTGTGGCGGGAGGACAGACTACGAGGCAGTCTAGGCGGGTTAACAGCAACATCGAAATCTCTCTTCTCTCTCAGGTCGACGACATCTTTCAACCCTACAAGGATAAAGGTTCAGTGAAAAAAACAAAGGGGGGGGAGGTGTAGAAGGAAAGGGTGGGAGGGGGGAGAGGAAGTGTCTCATTGTGCCGGCTTTGTTTTTGGGCCTCCATTTACCACCGGTGAGCAAAACGCAGCTTTTCAGGCCTGCGTTTACACTTAAACACCAGGTCCAGAGAAGCAAACCTCCCGCTGACTGAGAGGACCGACACTGACAGGAAGGAAATGGAGCGAGAGAGAGAGAGCGAGAGAGAGAGAGAGAGAGAGAGAGAGAAGAGAGCGAGAGAGAGAGAGAGAGAGAAGAGCGAGAGAGAGAGCGAGAGAGAGAGAGAGAGAGAGAGAGAGAGAGAGCGAGAGAGAGAGAGAGAGCGAGAGAGAGAGAGAGAGAGAGAGAGAGCGAGAGAGAGAGAGAGAGAGAGAGAGAGAGAGAGAGAGAGCGAGGAGAGAGAGAGAGAGAGAGAGAGAGAGAGAGAGAGAGAGAGAGAGAGAGAGAGAGAGAGAGCGAGAGAGAGAGAGCGAGAGAGAGAGAGAGAGAGAGAGAGAGCGAGAGAGAGAGAGAGAGAGAGAGAGAGAGAGAGAGAGAGAGCGAGAGAGAGAGCGAGAGAGAGCGAGAGAGAGAGAGAGAGAGAGAGAGAGAGAGAGAGAGAGCGAGAGAGAGAGAGCGAGAGAGAGAGAGAGAGAATTTGAATTTGCAATGACTCTTATTTAACGCGAAAAGAAACTTGTAACAATGAACAATGACGTCATCAAACGTTCACCCCTTTACATTAGCATGCACAATGAAGAGCTCAGCTTCCACCACAGAACCAAGATCGATTGAGAGAGAGAGAGGAGGGGGGGAGGGGGGAAAACTGTATCGTAGAGGAAATGGGGGGTTTCCCACTTTGCAGAGAAAAGCCAAAAGAGATAAGCGTATAATCAGTCATACAGTGGGAGCAGAGCGAGAGAGACAGAGAGAGCGAGAGAGAGAGAGAGAGAGAGAGAGAGAGAGAGAGAGATAGAGAGAGAGAGAGAGAGAGAGAGAGAGAGAGAGAGAGAGAGAGAGAGAGAGAGAGAGAGAGAGAGAGAGAGAAAGAGAGAGAGAGAGAGACAGAGAGACAGAGAGACAGAGAGAGAGAGAGAGAACAATGAGAGAATAACTTCAGGTGTTGACTGGTTCTGGTGAGGGGCAGAACCGAAAACTACACGAGAGGAGAAGGCAGACCAGAAGAAGGGAGATTTTAACATTTGCTCATCGACGGTGAAGAACTAAAATCCCTTCCACAGCTAACTTGTCGCTTGTGGGTCGGTGTAAAGGGAGAGGAGCACGGCGGAGGCGGCGAGCCTCCATCCTCCGAGGCGGACGGACTTCTCTCGCGAGCCGGAGACAGCGCGCGCGCGCGCGCGAGCTACGGATGGCCCAGGTGACTTGTAATGGCGAGACGTACCTGTCCGCGGACGGGACCAGGTGCTGCCCTGGCTGCCCGCCAGGTGAGTCTGAAACGTCACTGTGCCGCTCGTGCTCGGCTGATGTCGCCCCGCTTCACCAGCACGGCTTCGCTTCGTGCTTGCACGCGCAGCAGAAGGTTTCGGTGGAGAGGGCAGGGGGGGCAGGGACGAAATGCTTATTTTCTAATGTGATCCGTATGACATCTCTCTCTCTCTCTCTCTCTCTCTCTCTCTCTCTCTTCACACCCCTATAACAGGAAAATATGTCCGCAAAGACTGCGATGACACTAAGATGACTGAATGCGATGTCTGTCAGCACGAGACCTACACCGACACCAGAAATTACATGCGCAGTTGTCTGCAGTGCATGGTCTGCTATTCCAGTAGGTCGCACACTCCCCATCCTGCACTGCACACACATGAACACTTATGTACGCTCACACACGTAAATAGCCCCTCTCCCCCCCCTCCCCCCCACACAGACCAGCGGACAGTGAAAGAGTGTTCAGCCGATGGGAACCGGCGGTGTGAATGCAACAGTGGATATTACTGCAGCGACTCAAGCTGTCGGCACTGCAACCCTGTGACCCACTGCTCCGTGGGTGAAGGGGTCACGGTCAACGGTGAGTTCCAGTAGGAAATATTGTAGCGAATTCGGGGGGGGGGACGACGCAACCACAGGAAGTGCCGCGGCCGGGAGGCGAACCCGTGTCGTCCGCACCGCAGGAGACATCGCTAACCGCTCGACTAAAGGATCAGACCCGCGAGCCAGCGGCCAGCGTGTCTTCTTATCCACGCACGTTACAATATAAACTGCGGGCGTCCCTACAATTGGCTGCGGGTGGGAAGCCGGCTGTGGGTGTGTGTCCCGGTCGCTGCACTAGCGCCTCCTCTGGCCGGTCGGGGCGCCTGTTCGGGAGGGACAGGGAACTGGGGGGGAATGGCATGATCCTCCCACGCGCTTACATCCCCCCTGGCGAGACTCCACATGTGTCGGAGGAGGCATGTGGTAGTCTGCAACTCTCCCAGGATCGGCAGAGGGAGGGTGGAGCAGCGACTGGGATGGCCTCGGAGAGCAGCGTGATTGGCCAGGTACAATTGGGGAGAAAAAGGGGGAACCCCCCCCCCAAAAAAAAACTGCAATAATATTTATCTGTATTCATCCAAGGGCGGCACGGTGGCGCAGTGGATTAGCGCAGTCGCCTTGCAGCAGGGAGGTCCTGGGTTCGAGCCCCGGGGTAGTCCAACCTTGGTGGGTCGTCCCGGGTCGTCCTCTGTGTGGAGTTTGCATGTTCTCCCCCAGTGTCTGCGTGGGTTTCCTCCGGGGGCTCCGGTTTCCTCCCACAGTCCAAAGACATGTAGGTCAGCTGAACCGGCCTTACTAAATTGCCCCTAGGTATGAGTGTGTGTGTGTGGGCCCTGTGTGACGGCCTAGCGGCCTGTCCAACGTCTCTCCCACCTCCCACCCAATGACTGCTGGGAAAGGCTGCAGCATCCCCGCGACCCTGAGAGCGGGATAAGCAGTTCGGATAAAGGATGGATGGATGGATGGATGGATGGATGTATTCATCCAGTGATGGTTTTTCAAAGCTTGCCCCAGACCTAGAATACAAAGTAACTTGGCACTTCGTTCCCCTGTCCAGCCACCAAAATGGAGGACGTGGTCTGCGCTTCGTGTCAAGCTGGGACCTACAGCAACGTGTCGGACTACCATTCGCCCTGTCTCAGACACAGCAGGTCAGCTTGCACACCGTAACCGTGTCTTGTTTCCGTGTCTCTATCCGTCTCAGACTTGTTTGAATACATTTTTTCTTCTTCTTTCACTCGGGAGTCTGCCACTAGGTTGCTAACTAGGTCAAAGAAGGTGGAATCAGTTCATCTGGATACAACGTATCCAGATGAACTGATTCCACCTTCTTTGATTTTCTTACCTGGATTACTGAGCATGCATCAAAAACTGTCTACTTAGGTGTTTTTCTTTTGATTTGATTGGTCTGAAAAGCACAAACTAGTTCATTTGAGAGACGTCGTATCTTCTTCCCAACTAGTTTATGGCATATATATATACTTACTTAGCACAAAAAAAGTAAGGAAATGTGTGTTTGGTAGATTATTTCTTTGTTGTAACAGTGCTTCTTGGCAATAAATCTTCTACCGTTGGAAAGCCTGTTTATTCCCCTTTTAAATGGGGCCACATTTGTGAGGAACGTGCATTTGTGGGATGAGCGGCGGAGCCGAGTATGTGGGCCGCGCCCATGAAACATTTGCCAAATCTTCTCCGCCGATGCCATACAGCTTATTTTGCTGTTGCTGTTGCCTCTTGTTTTGAGCTTCTGGTACCCCAGGTGCTGACAAGCAGGTGCCCGATATAAGATTTATTGCCAAGAAGCATTGTTACAGCAAGAAATAATCTACCAAACACAAATTTCCTTACTTTTTGTGCTAGGTTTATAACCCCATGTTGACGTGTTTGTACATTTCAGCTGCAAGGACCTTGGGAGGGAGCTGAAAACTCCTGGGACTGCAAGCGCCGATGCTGTGTGTGGTCCCTTTATACGCCGTAGGTATCATGTGCGATGCCCGACTTCGTAGTTACGCCGTAGGTATCATGTGCGATGCCCGACTTCGTAGTGTGTCACACATTTTAATATTTGAAGATATTTTGGCTTTTGAAAGGATGGCCTGATGCCATTTCACACGGTCTGAATGGGTGAAAGGATAGAATAGAACAGAACAGAATAGAAGAGTACTCCGTATTATATTGTCATGATAGGGCAACGGTTTTAGTAGAGTGTCGGTACTGAGCTTTCTCACACATTCCAACATTCAAGCAGCTCATTTTTTTTTAACTTTATTTTTTCAGGAGTAAAATTTACTGAGCTTGCAGAGTCAAAATGTTGCTGTCTCAGCGGTTCCTCCAATATGGGGGAAGTTGGATTTTTGAGAATATGTATTTATTGTGAGACACTATCTATTTCCCAAACTCTCCACTCCCTCTCTCTCTTCCTCCGTCCCGCTCTCTCACAGAGTGCCATTGGATGTTACCTACAGCCCTATGGTCAGGACTGGCCTTGTCCATACTCATCTTCCTGCTGTGCTTAATCTACAGGAGGGCAAAACGCAGGTCCTATAGAACAGGTGGGTCCTTTGCGTTCTCTGTCTCTATCTACAGTGCATCCGGGAAGTATTCACACCCCTTCACTTTCCCCACATTGTGTTATGTTACAGCCTTATTCCAAAATGGATTTAATTCCTTTTTTTTCCTCATCAATCTACATACAATACCCCATAATGGCAAAGCGAAAAAGGTTTTGTAGAAATTTTTGCAAATTTATTGAAAATAAAAAACTGAAATATTGCATGTCCATAAGTATTCACACCCTTTACTCAGTACTTGGTTGAGGCACCCTTGGCAGCGATTACAGCCTCAAGTCTTATTGGGTACGAAGCTACAAGCTTGGCACACCTATATTTGGGGTATTTCTCCCATTCTTCTCTGCAGATCCTCTCGAGCTCTGTAAGGTTAGATGGGGAGCGTCGCTGCACAGCTATTGTCAGGTCTTTCCAGAGATGTTCAATGGGGTTCAAGTCTGGGCTCTGGCTGGGCCACTCAAGGATATTCACAGACTTGTCCCGAAGCCACTCCTTCGTTGTCTTGGCTGTGTGCTTAGGGTCGTTGTCGTGCTGAAAGGTAAACCTTCACCCCAGTCTGAGGTCCTGAGCACTCTGGAGCAGGTTTTCATCAAGGATCTCTGTACTTTGCCTCATTCATCTTTCCCTCGATCCTGACTAGTCTCCCAGTTGCTGCCGCTGAAAAACCTCCCCACAGCATGATGCTGCCACCACCATGCTTCACTGTAGGGATGGTATTAGCAAGGTGATGAGAGGTGCCTGGTTTCCTCCAGCCGTGACGTTTGGCATTCAGGCCAAAGAGTTCAATCGTGGTTTCATCAGACCAGAGAATCTTGTTTCTCATGGTCTGAGAGTCCTTTAGGTGCTTTCTGGCAAACTCCTAGCGGGCTGTCATGTGCCTTTTACTGAGCAGAGGCTTCCGTCTGGCCACTCTACCATAAAGGCCTGATTGGTGGAGTGCTGCAGAGATGGTTGTCCTTCTGGAAGGTTCTCCCATCTCCACAGAGGAACGCTGGAGCTCTGTCAGAGTGACCATCGGGTTCTTGGTCACCTCTCTGACCAAGGCCCTTCTCCCCCGATTACTCAGTTTGGCTGGGCGGCCAGCTCTAGGAAGAGTCCTGGTGGATCCAAACGTCTTCCATTTACAAGTGACGGAGACCACTGTGCTCTTCGGGACCTTCAAAGCTGTAGACATTTTTTGTACCCTTCCCCAGATCTGTGCCTCGATACAATCCTGTCTCGGAGGGCCACAGACAATTCCTTTGACTTCATGGCTTGGTTTCTGCTCTGACATGCACTGTCAACAGTGGGACCTTATATAGACAGGTGTGTGCCTTTCCAAATCATGTCCAATCAGTTGAATTTACTACGGGTGGACTCCAATCAAGATGTAGAAACATCTCAAGGATGATCAATGGAAACAGGATGAACCTGAGCTCAATTTTGAGTGTCATAGTAAAGGGTTTGAATACTTATGTACATGCAATATTTCAGTTTTTTATTTTTAATACATTTGCAAAAATTTCTGCAAAACCTTTTTCACTTTGTCATTATGGGGTATTGTGTGTAGATTGATGAGGGAAAAAAAGGAATTTAATCCATTTTGGAATAAGGCTGTAACATAACAAAATGTGGGGAAAGTGAAGGGGTGTGAATACTTTCCGGATGCACTGTATCTATCTATCTATCTATCTATCTATCTATCTATCTATCTATCTATCTATCTATCTATCTATCTATCTATATATAGATAGATATATATATCTATATATATATATTGCTTACATAATGAGGTTGTCAGGGAAAGCTCTGTCAGGAGAGCCTTTACTTATTTTTTGCCCCCACCCCCAAAAAAGAAATCAGCTGCAGTCACCTGTTCACCACATGATCTTTCCATCAGCCATAGATATCCATTCATCTATGTCATTGCCCCACAGCTCTTTGCTCCGCTATTGCCCTGCCACCACTAGTGTCATGGCCCTCTATTTATGTCCCTTAGGGTCATAGCCATGCCTTAAATTTGTAGAAACTTTATTCCACATAAATTCGTGGCCCAGGACTAGGTTTATACCGAAATTTGATCCATGCGCCATTTTGATTTTCTAGTAATGACTACAGATCAAGTTGTGTCTCTCCTGATTGAACTAGAGTGCCTTCAATAAGTTCTCGCACCCCCTTGAATGTAATCGCAATTTTTTTTCCTGGAATACCTCCTAATTTCTATTGCACTGAAATAGCTGGAGAGCTCAACTTGAGTCTCATCAGACAACAAAACACTCTTCCAGAGGATCTCATCCACATGACATCCAGCATTTGATCAGATACTCATGCCTTTACTTTTGACTGAGGCAGTCAGTAGAAGCTGTGGTCCATCCCCTGGTGCTGCACAGTGACCATCCACTCTGGACAGTTTCTCCCATATCACCCAATGAGCTCTGCAACACTATCCCAGAAAGTTGAACCAGTTCATCTGGACACAACGTTTAGCGGGAGAATGTTTGGTGAAGAAATGTTTCTCCCACTAAACGTTGAGTCCAGATGAACTGATTCAGCTTTCTGGGATTTCCTCACCTGGATTACTGAGCATGCATCAAGACATCCTGCAACACTACGAGCACTGTAGCTGGTCTCTGGGCCACTTCTCTGACAATTGCCTTCATTTGTCTGGTTGTTCAGATGGGTAGGGTGGTCTAATCTTGGATGAAGAAAATACGGCACAAACCAGACACTCGGTTTGTGCCGTATTGTTTCCATTTTGTTGCAGTGGGTTTAACTGCGCTCCTATAGGAAGGTTCAAAGCCTTGCCAATCTTTTTATAAACTTCTCCCAATTTGTGACTTCATCTTGAAATTCAGTGGGCAGTTAATTAATTTGTCTTCGTGACGGCAGGACTGATCCGACCTGCTGTTTCAGCTGTGACTCCTCACAAAGCTGGCGATATCTATTGTGCAGTCATGAAAATTGGCAATTGTTACTTTTGATGAAATTCTGAAGACATCTAAATATTTTAGTTCATTATGACATTCTAGAGAATTGCTTTGTAGCAGCTGAAAGTCCCATTCAAATATGTGTAATGTGACGTTTCAACACAGCAAAAAAAAAAAAGTCTTTATGCATGCTCAATAATCCAGGTAAGAGGAATCAGTTCACCTGGACACGCTTATTGGCAGAAGCGTTTTATCGCTCATCTAGGTGACCTCTTCAGTCTAAACTGACTGCAGGTATCCCCACCCTTATAAACAACACAGTGGCACAACGATCGGTTTCATATGCAAGTTGCTGTGACTTTTCAATGGCAATGTGTGCTATTCACAGAGGATTTGGGAATAGATGCAATCACAACATTGTAGAATGGTGACAGATGAACTCTTAGCCCGCCCCCGCCCCCACCCCGGATGGGTGTAGACGCCGAAGTGTACACCCATCTACAGGCCAGTGGCCACTCTTTCATGGGTATGGGGTGAGGATGTGCACATCCTTGATAGGGACGAACACTGGTTGGAGCAGGGAGTCAAAGAGGCCATCTATGTGAAGAGGAACCGAGGGACCAAGGGACCCCCCCCCCCCGGTTCAAGGATGCCCCCACCTCAGTTCAGGGATGGTTGTTCACATAGATGGCCTCTTTGACTCCCTGTTCAAACCAGTGTTTCTCCCTAAAAAAAATGTTTTTAAAAAGAATTAGTCAGTGGCGGAGTGAATACTTCCTGGAACGCTGCACATACAGAATATGCAAAACATTTCTGCAGGGGCCAAGAACATCCCCCGAGTTTCAAAACACTCCGACACACCGACAACATGTGTAGTGCGAGACGCCAATGTCAGACGCAATCTGCTTTTATGTCAGAGAGGAAGAAGGCCATTGCGTACCTTTCTCATACACATACCATCGTCCCACGATTTCCTCTGCGGGCATCAAAGGCACACGAGACGAAATGAAACCTGGTCCAACTACGTCAAATAACTAACAGCATGTGCACTGGAAACTTGATCACAGAAAGATGAATCAGTTCATCTGAGCACGTGTATTGATAATGTTTCAACACTCAAATAAGTTGACATCTTCGGTCTGTCAACTTCCGTCTGAAGATCCCGCTTAGTTGAGTGATGAAACGTCCATCCATCCATCCATTGTCCAAGCCGCTTATCCCAGTTGGAGTCACGGGATGCTGGAGCCTATCCCGGCTGATAAGTGATGAAACCTATCTGTCAATAAGCGTTGTGTCCAGAAGAACTGGTTAAACCTGCTTTGATTCCCTAACCTGGATTATTGAGCAGGCATCAAGACATCATTCATCAGGCCGCTCTGATGGCCGAGCGGAGCAAACCGCCGTTCTGGCAACCCGCTCGTCAGGTGGCTGGGAGGTTCGTATCCCAGACTCGCCGTAACCGGTCACGGCCGGAGCATCCCCGGGGTAAGGCCTTCACTAGGCCACCCTTACCCGAGGGATAGTGGGTGTAGATCGGTGTAGTGTTGGGGGACTCGTCGTTCTCCAGCGCCCCCTCTGGCCCATCCGGGCACCCGCAGCTAAGCAACCGGAACCATCCTCCCTACGTCTCCTTCGCGGCCTGAAGGTGATGCGATCCATGCAAGGCTTCATCGTGTAAACTAGCGAGAGCAGCGACACGAGTTTGAAGGAAGCTGGTGTTACGACTAGCTCCTTCCTGTGGAAACGTGAGCCAGGGGAGTTGTTCGACAAGAGTTCTGGCCATATGCCATTGGGTTAATCGGGTGGGATAAGGGGATAAACTAGAAAAAAAATTATTTTTAAAAAGACATCATTCATCTAAATGATTTCTTCGGTCTCAACTGACTGCAAATGGACTTGTACATTGGGGAAACTAAACAGTCGCTGGCCAAGAGAATGGCACAACACAGAGGAGCTAACATGTCAGGCCAGGACTCCCAGTCTACACCCATCTGCAGGCCAGTGGCCACTCTTTTAAGGATGGGGTTGTGCACATCCTTGATAGGGAGGAACACTGGTTTGAATGGGGAGTCAAAGAGGCCATCTATGTGAAGAGGGAACGACCATCCCTGAACCGAAAGGGGGGGGGGGGCTAAGAGTACATCTGTCACCATCTTACAATGCTGTGATTGCAACTATTCCCCAATCCTCTGTGAATAGGACACATTGCCATTAAAACTCTAGTTAAGGTCACGGCAATTTGCATACGATACCGATCACTGGTTTTGGTTGTTATGCCACTGTGTCATTCACAAGGGTGGGGATACCTGCGGTCAGTTGAGACTGAAGTCATCATCACACAGAGGAGTGATGAAGCATTTCACTCTGAATAAACGTGTGGCCAGATGAACCAATTCAACTTTCTGTGATTTCCTTACCTGGATTGTTGAGCATGCATAAAGGACAAAATTGTGAAACTTCCAGTGCACAAATGAGATAAAAGTTTCGCTTTTACTGTTCAGATTTCTTCATGCAAGAACGTGTTTGACACTGTAAAGTAGCTCAGTGAGCGTTTCCCTTCAGCAGTCAGTTCACATATTGGGGCCTCTTTGGAAGACAGGGGAGAAACCACATCCTCTCTCACCCAGTGTGACACAGTTATTCTGCATAATGTGACACACACACTTCACAAGCAGCCAGCTCATCGTGAGAAACACCAGATAAGAACTTGCGTCACTGAAAAATGTGGGTGATGTTACATCGCCTTTAATCCCCGTGCTGATGTTTACCTTTCGGTATTTCTTTACCACAGAAATGAATGGATTTACTAGAATTGGCCAAGAGAGACCGGAGGGCCCCATTCAGAAACCACACTGTTAGTTTGACCAAACTAAGGCGTGTGTATCAAGGAGGAATCGTTGCCATAGGTTACAACAGTGTTAGGAGGGACATTTTCTATCAGATGTTGCTTAAAAGGGGAATATTTACAATTACGGCATTCGGCTCGTACTCATCAAAAAAGTGACTGACATTGACTTATAAGGTCAGCAATTCAGTTTGACGGGATATCATCTGACACCTGTCAACTCTGTACCGCTGCCTTCCATATCCGCTGCTCGCTGGCGAAGGAAAGGGTTTGAAAACCTCAGTGCAGGTGTAGGCATTACCGTAGAAAGAGCAGATCATCAGCAGGGTTTAAGATAACCCATTTCTCCCCTCAACGGTCTATCTCCGACTCTTGTTTACCATTAGCGGTTGAATGGCCCCGCTCTTCGGTGAGCTCAGCTTCATGTCTGATCGGGAAAGCCCCACGATGAAGGTTAACTAAACCGACAACTCAGCAAATAGACATGACTCTTAACCAAACTTGACAGGCGTTGTCTTGATGCATGCTCAACAATCCTGGTAAGAAACTCAGAGGAGGTTGAATCAGTTCATCTGGACACACAACGTTTCATCACTCAACTGAGGGATGTGAGTCACTGAGTCGAGCGATGAAACGTTGTATCCGGATGAACTGATTCAACCTTCTCTGATTGACGGGCCTTGGTTTTGGTATCCAATGCTGGGACATTATTTGCATTTTCTTACATTACAATGACAAATACAACTATTTTACATTACCGACTAACGAGATGAGAGGCCACTTATTACTTCAGCAGGTTTCACAACAGTAACGAACATGATTGCTGTTCCTACTTTAGTGTCCCTTTGATGAAATGTGGATTTGGCAGAGGTTCAGTGGTTTTCCAGCAAGACCAGATCGTGTGTATGAATACCATCCAAACCTACTTATATAGTTTTCTACGAGGAACATTTAGGAAATGTGAGGTTCAGTAGTGTTCACAGGAGCTGGAGGTGGCAGAGTTGAAGATGCTAAGATTTTCGTTGGGAGTAACGAAGAAGGACAGGGTTAGGAACGAGTATATTAGAGGGACAGCTCAGGTTGGACGGTTTGGAGACGAAGCAAGAGAGGCAAGATTGAGATGGTTTGGACATGTGTGGAGGAGAGATGCTGGGTATATTGGGAGAAGGATGCTGAAGATGGAGCTGCCAGGGGAGAGGGAAAGAGGAAGGCCAAAGAGGAGGTTTATGGATGTGGTGAGGGAAGACATGCAGGTGGCTGGTGTGACAGAGGAAGATGCAGAGGACAGGAAGAGATGGAAACGGATGATCTGCTGTGGAGACCCCTAACGGGAGCAGCCGAAAGTAGTAGTAGTGTTGACAGGACCCCTAATAATGCTCATCCATGTAGAATTTGTCCCATTTGCATTTCTGTAGTAGTGAGAGGCTTCGTGCTTCATTAGCCAGTAGTGTGAAATAGTAGTTATTTCTCATCCAACTGAAAAAAACACTGCAAAAAAAGCAGATATGGTGCCGTTTCCCAGTTTTCGCAAATTGGTAGAAGACAGATAAATACAGACTCTTTAAGGTCCAAGCATTCATAAGATATGAGCTCACATCTCACGTGTGAATATCAGTAAAAGTGAAAAATCCAACAAACTCCCCTGTGGTTTGGTGTCTTGTGCCCGACAGCCTCCTCCAGTGTTCCTGGGGTGCTTCTCCCGGTGACTCACAGATGTCAAGTGGAGCAAGTTTTTCCATATTTGAATGGCCACTGCAAGGAGAGATCCGTGGTGCCCCTCATTCACCAGGGTAAGTACTTCCACATCACATGACTTAAAATTTTAATTCAGTTTAAGTTGATCTGAATTTTTACGCCTCTTAAAATGCACCTCCGACAACGAATGAAGACCTACAACACAAAGTGATACGCGAATGTAAATCCCACAGGGCGGTGATTTTGTGGACCCAGAAAATGACTGGCATTACTTTCTTTTTTTCCCCTCGAAAGACGTTCCCCATATATCGCTCTCCTGTCATGTGCAATTATTGCACATTATGTAGCACATTATGGTATGAAGGATTGTGATATTGATTTTAACATCACCCCCCCCCCCAGACCCAGACCCAGATGATGTAGCTGTTCGCTGCAGCACCCCTGACCACGAGGAGAACAGCCCACCCACAACACCACTGCCAAGCTTAGATGCAGTTGGTGAATCCAGCCACAAGGACGGAAACACGTCGAACTGCTCCAGGACCTCCTTCAGGATCCATTCAGAGCCACAGGAGGATGAGTGGTGTGGGACCTAATCCCTTCCTTGGTAAAATGTTGTACACCGAATCTATATTAAATGGATTCACCAAGTAAAAGCATAGACTTGACTCTGTGAAGGCTTGTCCTCCTTCTCCTCATGGAGATGCACGGCCTCACCATTTATAACTGGTTTTCAACTAATAGCACTCCAGCGAAAGCGCAGACCCTGTTGGAGATCATACACACGTGGGAACTATTAACAGTTGTTTTGTCGCCTATGGTAGCTGTTGTTTGCTGCCCCCTGGAGGACAATAACGAAATAGCATGTTTGACGGTCGACGCCCCGGTGGTGATGTGCTGCAACAGCTACATTCGTTGCTGCAAACCCTTTTTGTCGGCCCCCCTCAGGGACCATGTTTCGTAGAGGGCCTGATCTGTGCAGGTTTTCCTTCCAACCCTCCACTCCATGGTATATTTGCAACTGTTAAGCGCCACCCCTACTGTCTGGAGGCATTTTCAAACGCCGAAATAAATTGTTTTGACTGGTTGCGAATAAAAACCGCTGTATGCTTGGCTCTTGACTGGATGTGGTTACCTAGAGAAACTTCTTGGGTCGTTCCCTCCGTTTACGAGCCATTTGCCGTGCTACATCGGAAGGCTAAAAAAACGCCTTCCGATTTCTTTCTTGCTTTCTTTCTTTAAGGTCACTTGCTAATGTGGACGAACTTCCTCGTGTCAACATACAGAGCCTGAGGACTCGATGCCAAGCATCTCTCTAGATTAAACAATAGATTAGCTGCGATTTCCTGTTGTAGCAATCACAACACTGTTCTGTTCCCCCCAGCGCCTTCTTAACCGGATGTAATTTAAGACGCGAGAAGAGCGAGGGCGGCATGTGGACATCACCAAATTCCTAGCTGTCACTGGTGGATTATAGCTTCAGACTGGCGATGCCTGGCCCTCAGGCTGGACGGCATTCAAAGAGCAGAGGGAGGCAACACTATGAAGAATGTCTTCCTCACGTACTGCATCGGGAGAGACCGCACAACAGAGAAAGGGGGGAGTCCCAGCTAAAGAACTCTCCGGAGAATGACGTAACGTAGGGGAACGCTCCACGGCGGCGAGCAACAGATGAAAACAATTTAGTCAAAACGCACACTAGGACAGCGCAATTATGCTGGGAATGTCTACAAAGTTAACTCCGCTGCGCAACGGTTACCCTCACTATTTGACGTTTAGTGCCATCGGCCAACCGTGGGTCAGCGATATGCCGAGCTGAACGTCTCTCCACAGAAACATCAGTCTGAGAACATGCGATTCATGGGTCTTATTGTTTTATCCGTTACATGTCCACTGTAAGGCGAATATTCTTGATAGTTTCAACAACACAAAAAAGGGAAACAGACTATGACTCGTTATACTGAGTCCTAGAGGAATGTCCCATTATAAATAAAGAGCTCACACGTGGCCCCTTTCTAGCTCCTTCACTCGGCCTTCTTGAAAACTTGCTTGGCGACCACATCTTGAACTCTCATCTCCTGTGGAGTGAGAAGAACAACCAGGGTGGGGGTGGGGGCGGGGGGGGGGTCGAGGAAAGGGCAGTCAGATATGGGGGTGGGGGTGGGAGGGTCAGTGGAGACTTTGCATAAGCAAGGCATGTAGACTGACACAAAAGGAAATGAAACAAATGATTCTCAAACCTGTGGCTGTACCCAAAACACAAAACCCTTCTCCCCCTCCCGCTCTCCCTGCCCTTTGTTGCTGTAATCCTGCCTCCTTATCTGCTCCTCTCCTCCTCCTCCTCCTCCTCCTTCGCTCCTCCTCCTCCTCCTCCTACTTCGCCCCTTCTTAAAGGCCCCACTCATTTTCTCCCCCGTCTCTACTCCTTTCTCCTACCTTGTGTAAGCATCTAAAATCCACCTTGCTCCTTGCCTGATCCTCGCTGGCATTTCTTACGACCCCCGTTCGCCCGTGCTCGTCGCCGCAGCAACGCCATTAGAGATCCTGCCAAAGCTGTTTAGTGGAACAATAGCATTTGTTTGAAAGGCTAATCAGGGGGCAGGGGTTGTTTAACTAATCACCACAATGATAGGGGTTTTTTTGGAGTCTCTCCGGTCTTTACCGTCCCCGCCGACAGGCCCCGTCGTTTGTGACTGACATGTGCGGCCCGGCGAGACATTTTACTGTCCGTCAAAGCGACACGGTTACTTCATGATCTGCTTTGCATGTTCACCTCCGCTTGGCGTATGCATATTGATTCCCACACAGTCGGTTCGTTTTATCTGATTTGCATGTTCGCGCACACCACTGATTCCCAACATCTTTCCCTGTTCTGTTCTGTTCTGTTCTCTTTCCTTGTGTCGCACCCCCCCGCCCCCGCCCCGCCGCCCACCTCTGTTTCTCCGCCACTCATCCTTACCAGATGTAAGAGATTGTTTTCCAGCCAGTGTGTCCAGCCTCTGCCCTCCTTCTCGCCCCGCTGTACGCACACCAGCTTTTCCCCTTCCCAGTCGACCGTTGTCTGCAGAAAGAGACGTGCTTTTATTAGTGCGTGCACAGCTGCAAACCCCCCCCCCCCCCCCGAGTCTCTGGATGTGTACGCACGCACACACACATTTTGTACTGTGCTAAAAACAAGCAAGGTATTGTGACTGCACAAAAATCACAGCGGGGAGGGGAGGACTTTTCTTTTCTAGACGGTCCAAATTAACCACAATCTGCCTGCCCCTCCTTGTCATTCTGTTTGAAGGTTTGGGCAAGGATCCAAGCACAGGAAACTTGTATGACAAGTAAGGGTAATTTTATGAGCAGTATCATCAACCTCTGGTTCACACCCAAACAAGTCACGCAACGGTGGGAAATGACTGAGGAGACGTCACACGCACGCACGCACGCGCACGCACGCACACACACACACATTCACACACACACACACACACACACACACACACACACACACACACACACACACACACACACTTACTTGACATGCGCGCCCATCCACAGGGCCCAGGTCCTCGGTGAATTCCTTCCCGATAGTGAAGTCCATGTCGAAGTTCTTGAACGTGGTAAGGGTTCGGATCTTCATGGCCCCCGTGGCAGGCTCGTGGGATATTTGCTTGGTGGGCTTTAACAGGCACACAATTTTCCTCAAGGCAAAATTAATATCTAAAAAAATCAAAAAAAAGGGTACTGGAATTAAAGTTAATCAGCATTTACTTCTCTTTCTTTCACGATGCGCGCGCGCGCACGCACACATCCTATGTGCTGGTGAGCGCGTGCACTGTATTGCGCGCCCGGGGTCATTCAAAGGATACATTGTTACCGTTTCCATTACACTGACGTGGCGTCGAACAGGCACGAAGTGCGGAGTAACAGGCACGTTAATAACGCAGTTTATGAAAAAAATTAATTTATGCAGAAAAAAAAACTAACGCGACACAGAAATCTTAACTGCTATATGATATATAGGATTGCTCACCCAAAGCTGCCAGGTAGGCGTCCATGTTGTCTTGGGAAACCATATGAAATGTCCCGGAGTAATCGGGTTTCGACATTTTTCCCCCAAATCTCGGGAGAAAACCGGCAACGAAAATGCCACCGAATCGAAACTGTTGCGTTCTTGCCTCGCCGGTGTTCCCGATACGATGCCAACAGACCACCTGACGCCTTGTTCTATATCAATTTCACTCGGGTAACTTCTGCTAAATTTTTTCAACAACAACAAAAAAAAAAGAAGAAGGGGGAGGGGGGGGTTCCAGACTGCGACTCGAAACAACGGTAACGCGCGCGCGCAAGCAACACGCGCACGTATAATGTTCTCTGTTCCGGAACGAACAAGTGTCGGCGCGGTCCGCTCTCCTCCTCTCTCCCGCTGAGCCCGCGCGAAACCTATTTATTCAACTCCTCTCCCCGGATTCGTGCACACGGGACATAATCCGCATCCCCCAAAAGCTGCTCGGTTCCGCCGCAAACTACCGCGCTGCCCTGCCGGAGAAAAGACGTGTGTGAGGAGGAGAAAGGCGGGGGGGGGAGGGGAGAGAGGGAAGGCCGGTGGGAGGCGGAGGGCGTGTGTGTGTGTGGGTGGGGGGGGGGTTCCTCATTCATCTTTCCAAATGTTTTTCAGTAGGGTAAAGTGGGGGTCAAAGGGCGGTCCTTCACATCCCCCCATCCCCCGGACGCTACCGGCGTCGTTTTAAAGGCTCATCCCGGTGTGTTTTTGTTCTTGTTGTTTCGTTGTTGCTGCACGTTTGAGCCCGTATTTACTACTTTACGTTTACTCCTGACTATTCGTTTCCATTCATGTCAATACGATGTGAAAGTCGGTTTTCAGAGACGTTGAAACTTGCCCGAGCTGGAAAATCCATCACAGAGAAATGTTTCACTTATTTGGGGGGAGGGGGGGTCAATGCGTTATTATTGCGGGATTGTGCGGTTTGAAAGCCTCCGAAAACTCCTTAAATCCATTTGTGCTAGCCTGGGAGCCAGACAAACTTGCAAATGCTAATCAGTTAATTAATTGGCTAGAACTCGTTGCCTTCGTTGGTTGGTCACACGAGGCGTGAGATTGGTTAGGGTGGGAATATCAGGGTAAGCCAATCAGAGGCCGAGTTGGCCGGGTTATGGCGTCGCCATCCTAGGAAAGAAATATCATGTGCAGGAGATCCGTCCATTGTCTGAACCGCTTATCCTGCTCTCAGGGTCACGGGGATGCTGGAGCCCATCCCAGCAGTCATTGGACAGCAGGCGGGGGGACACCCTGGACAGGCCGCCAGGCCAGCACAGGGCACGCAGGAGATCGTACCTGCCAAATTATGCAGTGCAAGAACAGACGTTCGAGGCGCGGAGTGCAAATGAAAGAGGCACCAAGTCCGTGTACCATCAAAATGATTTGAAGCTGTTATCCTAAAGTAAAACTCACTAGCAGGGACCACGCCACAACGATGTGAGCTCATAGGTTTAATGAGGAAAGGAAGTATTGGATGATGGGGATAAATGATGGGATGGATGTGGAGGTTGTCTGGTTAGGCCGGTCTGGGACATCTTGACATAGGGTGGCTGGGGAGAAGGAGACTCCGGGGGTTTCCGTCTCAGTGATGGTTTTCCCAAGACGACTATGTACCCCACAGATGGTGCCTGAAAAGAGGAGGGGGGGTGAAGGATGGGTAGGGGGATGAATGGATGTGAAGAGGGATGGGTAGGGAGAGGGATGAGGTAGGAGGATGAATGCAAGAGAGGGAGGGAGTGGGAGGGTGGGGGTCGAGAGAACAAACAGCGCTGGATGGGTTGACCAGGTGTAAGTATAATTAGGCTTGCCAGGTGACTGGAGGAGAGGTTGAGGCGTGGCCCTGCT